>NC_142005.1:5694545-5729545 GCF_049901715.1 Pseudonaja textilis
TCACCCACGCCCCTTTTAAAGAGCCTCTCCATAGGACTCGGATAAAAGATGGCAAAGAAGAAAGCAACTGGAAAATGCAATTACGCTGGAAATCCATGAACACCGTAAGGCCGATACTTAGAGAAAGGTTGGGATTTTTGTAAACGCAATCGTTGAATTAATCCCTTAAAGCAGTGGTCCCCAACCTTTTTTGTGCCGCGGCCCAGTACCGGCATCACAAAATCATCCGCGGCCCGGTACCAGCATCAGCACGCATGGCAAGGCGAGCCGAGCGACTGGCCAGCCAGCCGTCCCCCGCTTCTCCCCGCCACCTTCAACTCCTCCTTTGTACCTCTGTCGATGGGCTTCGCGACGGCTTCGGGACGGCCGCTCGGCTCGCCTTGCCATGCGTGCTGAAAGAATCCTCGCGCCTTAGTTTTGTTCGAAGCCGCCCCCCCCTCAATGAAACTAAGGCGCGAGGATTCTTTCAGCACCCAAATGCCGCTTTCTACCCGGAAAAGCTCACCGGAAGCACTTTTTCATCAAAACAAGATGGCGGAGCCCAGCAAACTGGCGGCCCGGTAGAAATTGTTCCACGGACCGGGACCGGTCCCCGGCCCGGTAGTTGGGGACCCCTGCCTTAAAGGTTTCTGTTAGTCCTGCCAGAACTGGCAGGGTGGCCTGCTCTGGGTCCTCTGATAAAGGAAGATCACCTTGTGTGGGTAGGTCTTCTGCTGTGGCCTCTAACTCACCTGTCATGGAACACACAGAGACACAGACACACACAGACACACACACACACACACACACACACACACTGATCGGGTTCCAGAAGGCCATGGAGAAGTCCTGGCGTCCCCCCCACCTCCCCCAAGCACTAAGATTGGGAGGCTAACGAAGTTGTGATATTTTCGTGTGACATGTTAGCAACAGACTGTATTTTTTTTTTTAATTACAGGGCCCTTCCTCTTGGCTTTTTTAATTATTCAAGGCCTCCTAGATTATGCAGTTATGCTTTTATCTCGGTCCCCCATCCAGAATTTCCGCTGCTCAGATGGGCAGCCTTATATACATTTATTGAATAAATCATGTAAAACAAATTCTTGCTCGGGTACCGTAGGAGCTGCATTCCAGCTGTTTTAAAAATGAAGAAGGGCTAAGCCCAAACAAATAGGTGGTGTTTCTTTTTTTTGTAAACTGTACACATATTTATATATACATTCGATCCCATTACCATTAACACATAGCAAAACAATATACAGTAGAAAATTTATAGCATTCTGTTCGTTTGCTTATTTGTAGTTATTATTAACTGTATTTACTACTATTTATTATTAAGGAGAACCATATGTCCTGTCAAAGAGGATTGAATTTTGTAAAAAGAAAAGAAGTGCAACAACAACAATCTTCATCATCATAAGTGATTTTAGTATAGTTTAAGACAATAGGCTGATGCACCCAACACGATACAGCAAAAAGTTTGATATCTCCACTACCTCAAGACTCTCCAAGTATCGCATCCTATACAAATAGTCCTTGATTCTTCATCACAGTTGACTGGAAAATTTCGGTGCTAAGTGAGACATTTTGTTAAGTCAGCTTTGTCCCATTTTACGACCTCCCTTTCCACACTTGTTAAGTGAGTCAGGCAGTGGTTAAGCTGTCAGAAGCTCACCAGAGGTGTTCACGAGACACCGCAAACCTCCATAAAGATGAATCTGTTGCCAAGCGTCCGAATTTTGATCGCACACGCACACAACCATGGAGATGCTGCAACGGCCATAAGTGTGAGAAATGGTCCTGACTAAGTCGCTTTTTTTTTCAGTGCCATCGTAACCTGGAACGGCCACAAAATGAACAGTGGGAAGTCGAAGAGGGCCTGTACTTGAGGGCTGCTTGATTTTAAGGCTCTTCTCGTCCGAAACCCGGGAGATGCCCAGCAGTGATTTTTCTGGGTGTGGAAATCACAATCCCTCCCGCTAACCAGAGGTGGTTATTCAGCAGGTTCTGACCGGTTCTGGAGAACCAGTAGTGGAAATTTTGAGTAGTTCAGAGAACCTGCCAATACCGCCTCTGACTGGCCCCGCCAACCCCATCTATTCGCCACCTCCCATAGAGTCCCAGCTGATCGGCTGGGTCTCTCCTTTGGTTGCCCTGCACAGGAGAACGGAGCTGGAAAGCAGGTTACTGGGGTGGAGAGGGAACGGGGATTTTGCAGTAACTTTTCCCTGCCACGCCCACCAAGCCACGCCCACAGAACCGGTAGTAAAAAAAATTTGAATCCCACCACTGCCCCTCACCCTACGCAAACAGGAAGCTCATGTCTTTTGCTACCACCCTCCCAATGGTTCTGGGGCAGTGGTGGGATTCAAAAAAAAATGTACTACCAGTTTCATGGGTGTGGCTTGGTGGGCGTGGCAGGGGAAGGATACTGTAAAATCTCCCTTCCCACCCCGCTAACCTGCTTTCCAGCTCCGTTCTCCTGTGCAGGGCAACCAAAGAAGACCCAGCCAATCAGCTGTGGGTGTGGCTTGGTGGGCGTGGTGTTCTGTGGGCGTGGCTTGGCTTATTGGGCGTGGCAGGGGAAGGATATACTGCAAAATCCCCCTCCCCTCCCCACCCCACTAACCTGCTTTCCAGCCCCGTTCTCCTGTGCAGGGCAACCAAAGAAGACCCAGCCGATCAGCCGGGACTCAATGGGAGGCAGAGGAGAGATGGGGTCGGCGGGGCTAGTCAGAGGTGGGCTGGGCCGGTTCTCCAAACGACTCAAAATTTATGCTACCGGATCTGCAGAACCGGTCTGAACCGGCTGAATGCCACCCCTGTTTTGGGGACAGGACAGGAACTACCGCAGGGCAGATTTGCAGCAGGAGTTTGGCCTAGCCAGTCATGTTCGATCAATATTTCTTCCATCTCTCTCCCTGCTTTTAAGGCCTGGCCCAGCCAGTTAATTGGAGATGCTGAGACTTACAGGTGGTGAGCTGCCAAGCAGCTGAAGATGCATAAGCCAGCCGGTCCTCTCCGGAGGGAAGCGAAGAAAAGAGAGACAAGAAGCGACGGAAAAGGAGATTGCCTCCACCCGCTGAAGCAATGGTGGGCACGTCGTTCATGGAAGGGAGGAAAGGGTGTCCTTCACCCAGCTTGACCGCTGGCTATCAGCTCCTTCCAGAGGAAGGACAAAGAGCAACAGGTCCAAAATGTTCTTTAATTCCTAGAATCTCCCAGCCAGCGCGCTTTAAGGTGGATGGACTTCAACTCCCAGTGTCTCCCAGCTAGCACGCTTTAAGGTTAGTGGACTTCAACTCCCAGAATTCCTCAGCTGGCATGCTTTAATACGTCTGGACTTCAACTCCCAGAATTCCCCAGCCGGCATGTTTTAATACGTCTGGACTTCAACTCCCAGAATTCCCCAGCCAGCATGCTTTAAAATGGGGGGGGATATCAACTCTGAGAATTCCCCAGTTGGATGGCTTAAGATGGGTGGACTTCAACTCCCAGAATTCCTCAGCTGGCATGCTTTAATAGGTCTGGCCTTCAACTTCCAGAATTCCCAAACCATCAACGTTGCCTGGGGAATTCTGGGAGTTGAAGTCCACCCGTCTTAATGTTGCTACGGTAACAAAGTTGAGAAACGCTGGTCTGGAAGATTTCCAAAGATCCTGATCAACTGAGTACCCTCTCCTTCCCTTTTTACCATCTCGGTCAAGATGGTTCCTTTTCCTGGTCCTTTGGATTGCTCCTTGGAGCTCTCCAAGTGTGGATTCGAATGGCGCACAATGCCTCGGTAGGTTTGCACCAGTGGTGGGATTCAATTTTTTTTTTTTACTACCGGTTCTGTGGGTGTGGCTTGGTGGGCGTGTCAGGGGAAGGATATTGTTCTGACCAAAGCTTCCTGAGACTTACTTAAGCACACGCTTAGTCCAAACAGCTCTCTTGTTATTTCAACGCTGGGAATTATGTTCATTCACAGACATAATGAGTCCCAAACAGTTCCTCGAGATAAGCACCCACCTTTCTCTCCTTTGAATTGCTGCCAACAACTGAAGTGCCAAATGAACTGTAAAAAGCCAAACGAAGTACAAAGTCCACACAGAGCTTGAAGGTTGAATCCGACCAGAGCGAACAACGTTGCTTCCTGCAAAGGTTCCTGTCCCTTTGCACTTCCTTTATGTCTTATGGGAGGGGCCAATCACCTCCAAGCCTTACTCCCGAGTTGCCCCTTTTGTCTTAACTGCTCTTGCCTTCTGGCAGCTCTGCGTAGTGGGAAGAGGCTCCCTTTGTTGCTCTGCCTTGCTGCTGTCAGATTCTGGAGGCTCCAGAGTCAGCACATAACTCCCAGGTGGCCATGGCTCCATCTCTGTATCGGAGGCAGGACCCTCGTCTGAGTCCTCCCCAGACTCCCGGACTGGTGCTTGTTCCTCCCCACTGTCTGACTCTGCTGCCATCTCCACAGCCTGCTGGTGGACTACAACACATACTACAAAATCCCCCTCCCCTCCCCACCCCACTAACCTGCTTTCCAGCTCCGTTCTCCTGCGCAGGGCAACCAAAGAAGACCCAGCCGATCATCTGGGATTCAATGGGAGGCAGAGGAGAGATGGGGGCTGGCGGGGCTAGTCAGAGGTGGGATTGTCCGGTTCTCCAGAACCGGTCAGAACCTGCTGAATATCACCTCTGAGTTGCACTCCCGGATTCTTGGCCTTGGCTTCTGAAAGAGAGACCCCCTTAAGAAAAGGACCCCACCACCGCCACCGAGCCCGAGCCAAGCCTGGCTCCGCCAAAGCCAAATCAACACGGTGCTTTGTTTTTCCTTTTTGAGTCGCTCGTCTTCCTGCCATTGTTGAGATGAAAGGAAAACTCATCGAAGGAGAGGTGAGTTGCTGGCTTTGAAGCGTTACCTCTGGGGGCTTCTCCCAGAACAGCAGATCAAAGAAGCTCTTCCCCCTCTTCTCGCTTTGTGCCAGGCGCTCTCTCGCCTTCCCCCCCAGATCATCCCCGACGCCCCAAGTGAACCATAGAATCCTGTCGGATAAGCCTGATCTCTTATCCCCTCCTCTGGTTTCCCCCTCAGTCCAGGAGCTGGAAACATTTGGCCCTGGGTAGTAGTAGTAGGCCTTTAGGATTGGAAAGAAAGAGGGTTTTGTATCGTGGAGGGACAGAGGGGTTTTAGTTCCACTATACTCCTTTAAAAGGAAAAGAACTTGCCTGTGATGACGACCCAGGGCGTGGCACCAAAAATAACGAAGTCACCAAAGTAGATAAATTCCCTTTAATGCCTCCAACTTGATCCACAAATGTCCATTTATCCTCGGCAGGAGATCAAACTTTTCCAAAAAAAACCAGTCTACAAAGGGAAGAAATGCCGTCCGAACCCAAAATACAGATCAAGTAGAAATTAAAAAAAAAACAAACCAACCCAAACCATGCTGAAGTAATCAACACGACAGGCCAGGATAATAACTTGCAGACTTCCAAAGGAAGTTGGAAGGACGCACACACAGTTGGGGGGGACACGCCAAAACCCAGATAAGCCTCGACAAAGATAACGCACGCTTTGCTTCCAGCAACTTTGCCACGCGCAGTTTGCCCTTTTAAACAGTCTTCCCAGCTGCAGCCCATGAAGGGGATCAGGGCCCTTTCCCCCAGGTGCGGAGATAACATGACCTTGACTTAGAAAAAGAATGCTATTGTGTCTAACCACATACGCTCCAAGAAATCCCCCCCTCCCATTTTCCCAGGCTCAAGAACGTGGCAGTGTGGAAGCGTCTGGTGCTAACATGGCTTCCAAAGCCATATTTACTTGCCGGAAGGTTGCAAAAGGGAGTCACGTGACCGCCAGGGACACTGCAACCATCTTAATTGCCAATTTTGATCACGTGACCACGGGGAATGCTGTAACGGTCACAAGTGTGAAAAACTTCAGTCCCTTTTTTCAATGCTGTTGGTTAACTTTTGAATGGTGGCACATTAAGGGCACATCGGCGGTTTGTAATTCTCAAAGTTTAACCAACATACTCCACACCAATAATTAATGGTTTGTCAATAATGTGCCCCAAAAATATCTGGCTGATTGGATTGTACTTCTTCATCTTTTGTATCCTATTATGCAATTGATTTGGTTCCACTGTTGTCAATTCAGTGAAGTTTGCATGTAAAGGCCGTGTTATATTCTTCAAAGCAATATAAGCATTGATGACAATAAGCCAAAAAACCAAAAAAATTGTTTCTCAAACCCCTATTAATCTACCTCCTATGTATTGCGTTTTATATACTTTTATACAAAAATTGTACTGTATACAGAATTCTTCAATAGTTTCCTCCACTGCCTCTGCAGTACTATAGACAGACAGATAATTAGAGCTGGAAGGGACCTTGTAGGTCATCTAGTCCAACCCCCTGTCCAACCAGGAGACCCTACACCATTTCTGATAGATGGGAGTCCAATTTCTTCTTGAAAGCCTCAAGTGATGGCGGTCGCTTACACTAATGATTGTAAATCAACCTGCAATACTGCAAGTCAACTCTGAACTGAAGAGGTTGTGCAAATGACATGAAAACGTCCTTGCATTTTTCCCCTCAGCTCATAGTTAAATTTAAACCCCATGCAGGAAGCTCAATTAAAAAAAATAAAAATAAAAGGAGGTGGTAGGAGAAAAAGGTTGCCTGAAACAATTAAACAAATCCCGGGTGGAATAAATGAGTTTTAAGGATTAAAAAGAAAAGAAAAAGAAAGAAAAGAGAGAGAGAAAAAAATCAATTGAATGGATAAAGAAGCTGGGAGATAACGACGGGAAACGGAAGCAACCAAGACAAGAAACGGTGGAAGGAGATAGGAAGGTTTAACAACAAAGCAACAAAGAAGAAGGAGAATGCAAAAAAAGGCGGCTGGGAGAACACGATGAAACTCAAGATCATAGATAAATCGGAGGAAGAAATGGGCTCGGGGAAAGATAAGTTGGAAAAACTGAATGCATTGCAGGGAAAGGACTGGTTTAGCATTGCAAAATGTTTTTAAAAAGCAAAGGCAAAAAGAAAAGAAAAATATCCTGCTCCACAGCAAAAGATAAAGCCCACGGGAAAAATACTGGATTTGTTTAGCATCCAAGTTTTGTAGATTTCTTCTGGTGCAGATATGCTAGGACGAGGACCTAAAGGAAACAGCATCGTAGCCCAGACTGCTGATTCCGTGTTCATCTGAAACACTCAATTGTGCCCAGATTAAGTGCCACTGCAAGATCTTGGCTTCTAGTAGTCATGGCCACAGGCTGTCCTCTTCTGTCTCCACCACAAAGTCCAATTTCCTGGCTCCTTGCAAGCAAGCAATTACTCGATGAAATTGGTTAATCCCATCAAAGTCGGACTGATTCCCCTGACTGGGAAGCTGCAAGGATTTCCCATGTCACCCTGCTCCGTTTTCATCTGGAAGCAAACGGATCAGAGGTGGTTATTCAGCCGGTTCTGACCAGTTCTGGAGAACCGGTAGTGGAAATTTTGAGTAGTTCGGGGAACTGGCCAGTGCCACCTCTGACTGGCCCCGCCAACCCCCATCTCTTCTCTGCCTCCCATTGAGTCCCAGATGATCGGCTGGGTCTTCTTGTGTTGCCTTGCACAGGAGAACGGAGCCGGAAAGCAGGTTAGTGGGGTGGGGAAGGAATGGGGATTTTGCAGTTTCCTTCCCCTACCACGCCCACAAAATGAAGCCACGCCCACAAAACTGATAGTAAAAAAAAAGTTGAATCCCACTGCTAAAACGGATGCTTTCCAGTCCTCCATCTCTTTCCCCTGCCTCAGTCTCCAGTTTTTCAAAGGCCCCTTTAATATGGTCCTCAGCTGACTTGAGATAGAATAAATTGAAGGATGAGGAAGAAGGATAAATTTTCTGACAGTGAGAACCATCAACCGACAGAGCAGAAGCTGCCTTCAGAAAGCTGTGGGAGCTTCATCCCTGGAGGCTTTCAAGAAGAGACTGGATTGCCATCGGTCAGAAATGGCGTAGGGTCCCTTCTGACTCTGTTATTCTGAGTGGCCTTGGCAGCTATAGGTGTCCTCCACTTACGACCACAGTGAGCGCCAGAATTTCCATGGCAATTCAATTCCACCACCTTTTTTTTTTTTGCCATGGTTGTTAAGCAAATCATTGCAGCTATTAAGGGAATCATGTGGTCGTTAAGCAGATTCGGCATTCCCCTCCGTTCAGAAATATTCTCCAATGTTAAAGTATTTTGCTCCGTTCTTTATCAGTGCACAAATATAGTTCCCTTTGCTACCCCCTAGTGGCCAGCTTTCAACATTGTCATCTTATCATGTTTTTGTTTTTTAAAAAATCAAAACGAAAGCATTTTCCCACAGGAAGGAGACTTATCATTAACTCCAATATCTTATTTCAAATCCACCTGGACTCTTCGTCCGTTTGTAACTTTGTAAAACCGCTCCTTCGCTCTTGAATCTGAAAGAAGAATCGCCTTTCAAAAGCTATTTTAAAAAGCAGTGTAGGAGCCCCAGAGAAACAAAAGGTGAGCGGCGTGGTGCCCTTTTGAAGGTGCTAACTAGGGTTTGAACATGCTTTCGCCTCCTCTCCAAGAGCTGTGAACTTGCAAGGAGTCTCGCGGTCTCCTTGTGAGGAGCAACTACGTGGAGCCCTTGTGGGCGATCTCTAGCCATCATCCTAATCCAGAGAGGAATTATGAATAGATGGTCTCCACATCAGCTCTTTATTCTAGCAGGTCTTCAGTCCGCTGTTACTTCCCCGGAGCTCCAGAACACAAGTCTTGTTTATTTATTTATTACATTTATTTGCCACCCATCTCATGTCAAACGAATCTGGGAATAATACAAAGCTATGTCTACCCAACAAATGGTACAGTTGACTCCAAGAGAGAGATAATATCTTCCAACCCTCCCAGGGCTGTTCAAGTTGATGGCCATCGCTACCTCCTAGGCTGGCAAATTACTTAACTACGCACTCGGTGTAAAAGAATGCTTTCTTTTGTGTGTCCCGAATTAAAGATTACCCTGTTGGCTTCTCCAAGGAGGAGTGATGGAGAACACAGAGGCTTTCTATGGATCAAGGAGTTCAATTTACCTAATTGTATGCATATGTGCCAGTTCTGCATCAAAGGAACTCGTTTTGTGCATCCTGGGGAACTGGATTATGCGATTGCAGTGCAAAAGGAGGCACTGGGTCTACACAAATTTCCTTCCTCTTCTCTCACTCTCTCTCTCTCCTCTCTCCTCTCTCCTCTCTCCTCTCTTCTCTCTCTCTCTCCCTCTCTCTCTCTTTCTCTCTCTCTCTCTTGGAGAAAAAATTATTGAACTGATGAGCTGCCTCAAATCGCAGCCTTGCCACTTGGGCTAATGTGACATGAAAGCCACAAAGGAACAATAGCATTTTCTCTTTTTTTTTTTTTAAAAAAATCATCCTCTCCCCCAGAATGAAGTTCAGATACCAAAGCAAGAGATCTGAAGTGCGAGACGTGGAACGGTTTCCCAAGAGCTCAAATAAAGGAACTGCAGCAAATGAGGAAGGCTTTCCGGAGAAACCTCCTGACTCAAAGGAGATATTTCTGGTTTCTTTCTTTGAAACATCAGCACCACGGACAAAGGTCTTACAGATTACAGATAAACAGAGTTGGAAGGGACCTTGTAGGTCATCTAGTCCAACCCCCCGCCCAAGCGGGAGACCCTACACCATTTCTGACAAATGGCAGTCCAGTCTCTTCTTGAAAGTCTCAAGTGATGGCACTCCCACAACATCTGAAGGCAACTTCTGTTCCACTGGTTGATTGTTCTCACTGTCAGAAAATTTCTCCTTGTTTCCAGGTTGAATCTCTCCTTGTTCAGTTTCCATCTATTATTCCTTGTCTGACCTTTGGGTGCTTTGGAGAATAGCTTGACCCGCTTCCTCCTCTCTGTGGCAGCCCCTCAAATTCTGGAAGATGCTCTCATATCTCCCCTGGTCCTTCTCTTCACTAGACTAGACATATTCCAATTCCTGTAGCCATTCATTGCATGTTTTAGTCTCCAGGCCTTTGATTATCTTAGATAGATTCAGATTAACAGAGCTGCAAGGGACCTTGGAGGTCTTCTAGTCCAACCCCCTGCTCAAATAAGAGAGACCCTATACCATTCTGGACAAATGGCTATCCAGTCCCTTCTTGAAAGCCTCCAGGGATGAAGCTCCCACAACTTCCGAAGGCGACTTCTGTTCCATGGGTTGATTGTTCTCACTGTCAGAAACCCCCTCCTTGTTTCCAGGTTGAATCTCTTCTTGACCAGTTTCCATCCATTGTTCCTTGTCTGGCCTTTGGGGGGCTTTGGAAAATAGTTTGACCCCCCCTCCTCCTCTCTGGGGCAGCCCCTCAAATACTGGAAGACTGCTCTCCTGTCCTCCCCTGATCCTTCTCTTCGCTAGAATTCTTTGATAATTTGGGGGGCTTCATTTTGGAATCGTCAACAGTTACTTGTCAGAAATTGTACAGCATCTCCTGCCTGAGCAAAGGGCTGGACTACAAGACCTCCAAGGATCCCTTCAACTATGCTAGTCTGTTTGTATCTCAAAGTCATATCTCAAAGACTCTCTGTAAATACTATCAGAGGGTTTCTGCCTGGAACATGCCATCCCAGAAGCCAAAAAGCAGGGCGTAAGCCTTTGTTTTCAAACTCAGGCCCTGAGCCAAAAGATTCAGCCAGAAAAACGAAGCTTAGGAGCAGCAAAATTCCAGATGCTATCGGAGTCCGGAGCTTTCCAAATTAATCCCCCCCACCCCCAAAATGTACACTCAGCCCTGATTTGAAGACCCAGAGGTCAAATGTGCTCTGGTTTTTTTTCCGTTTTCCGCCATGAGTTGTTGGCCCGGCGGGGAGCAGAGGTGACTCCAACTCCCCAACCTCCAGAAACATTACAACGGCGCCGCTGCTTATGGCGAGAGTAGATAATCAGTGGTGCAGCTGGGAGGAAGCTTTTCAAGCCTCCCCGTTTACAACCACTTCCCGCATTGTTCTCCTCGGCCTTGCTGTGCAGCTGGGGAGAGGACGGTCGTGTTCGAAGTGCGTCGCCGACAAGGACACTAAACAAAGCGGCTGCATCACTCCGCGGTGAGAAAAGTACCCTTGTCGGAGCTGAGATTTCTATCATGCGCCGCCACACCAAAGGCAGCAGCTTCCCGCACACACATCCCTGGTACAAGGTCAAGAGCTACAGGGGAAAAAAAAGTATTTTAACTCCCGAGATGAATGCGCTAATCGCTTGCTGCCTTGTGCAAAACCGTGTTGTGGAAATCTCCGTGGCCTTGTGGACAGGGCGTACGCATAAGCCGCGTGGCTTTCCCGAGGGGACAGAGCTGGTTTCGGGCTGGGGAGCTGAGGGAAAGGAGGATGTTCTCTTGGGTTAGCGAAAGTAGCTCTTTCATCCTTTTGTGGGATTAGAAACTACGGTTTCTAATGTTATATCCACTTGTTTTATACGAGTTCCAATGCCAGGAAAATCAGTATACAACTGAATTCTTATACTTTTTACAATTTGTCAAAGGTGATTACTTTATTTGGAGCTCCTCTGAAGCCACATAACGGGACTAATCAAAATGTAATGGAAGTAAAAACAATTCTACTAGCTTATGATTGTGTGAAATATAAGCACCCAGGAAAAAAACAGGACAAGGATACGATATATATATATATAAGTATTTCACTAGAAGAGTACTACACTCCTCTGCTCGCAACAAAATACCCTATATCACCAGACTTTAAATTTTGGGCTTGGACAATCTTGAACTACGCCGCCTACGGTTGGACTTAAGCGTAGTACACAAAATTATCTGCTACAATGCCCTACCAGTCAACGATTACTTCAGCTTCAACCTCAACAACACATGAGCACACAATAGATACAAACTCAATGTAAACCGCACCAAACTTGATTGCAGGAAGTATGACTTCAGCAACAGAGTGGTCAATTCCTGGAATGCACTCCCTGACTCTGTTGTTACATCCTCTAACCCCCATTCCTTTAACCTCAAACTAGCCACAATTGACCTCACCCCATTCCTAAGAGGTCTGTAAGGGACGTGCATAAGTGCACCATCCTGTCTACAATCCCTGTCCTAATGTCCCCATTTAATCGTACTTATTTCCTGTATTCTTACTCATGTTTATACTTATACCTATTATCTTGTAAGCGATTGACAAATCAAATAAATAAATAAAAACTATACCCACATCAACCAATACGATGGCCTATGAGCATAGGGGGAAATTATCTATATTTGAGGTCTACTCTGCAGATTGTGATGATACGGTGGTAATATTATCTAAAGTAGAAGCCGGGAGTTTAGGATTATTTCCCTGGGAAGCTACCTTTTGTAACAGGAGCCTTACTTGAAAAGTATAAAAATACAACTTCATCAGCTGCTATGGCCGATGTGACGGGTGAAACGGGGACGCTGATATTTCGGATAGATCGCAAAAGAATTTAAACTAAAAGCTTTGCATAGTATTTCTACACATTTAAACACACGTTGTCGATACCAATACATTTAAGGGGATCACCTTCCCCCAGGCGTGGGGAGGGAATGGAGATTTTACAGTATCCTTCCCCTGCCACGCCCACCAAGACAAGCCACACCCACCAAGACAACCCACGCCCACCAAGACAAGCCACACCCACCAAGACAAGCCATGCCCACCAATCCACGCCCACAGAACCCCCAGTAAAATGTTTTGAATCACTGCTGGGGAGGGCACTTCTGTTTCGAGCATCGGCCACGCACTCACAAGTGTGCAAAAACAGAGGGTGGGCAGAATGAGGTTGCCCCCTCCTCACCCTCCTCCTAAGGTGGACTGCAGGGAGTCCCAAACTGCAATTGAGCCAGGAATTTATATTGTTCAGGGGAGGAATCGGTGAAGTGAGTTTTGCCCCATTTTATGCATCAGGACTCCAACAAATCCACCCCCATTCAAATCATAGGTCTCTAGCCGCATCCCAGAGAAAAGAAAATTGATTTATTAGGAGCGGCCATGTTGGTGTTAGCTGGATGCAGCCGATCCTAAAATACATCATTCATTTCCCACTTGACCCTGGTGTTACCCCCACCCCACCTGGATGTATATTCTCCAATGGGACACATCCATAGCCAAGAGCCATCAATCATGCCCTCCAGTAATATTCTTGTGCTCTGACAACTTTGGGCTGCCGGGGTGATTATCTAGGCACTTAAGGAATGCACTGTTTTCCCCTTTTTCTGGCAGCTAAAAAGGCCAAAAGAGGGAGGGGTATCTTTTTAGTCGACATTATGACTTTCCTCGCCATTTGTTAAGTGAATCCCTGAAATTGTCCGATTTGAGACACGTGGCTGTTAAGGGAATGTGGTTGATCCCATGACTGTGGGGGAATACCGCGATGGGTCGTAAATGTGAAATGCGGTCGTAAGTCGCTTTTTTTCAGGCTGTTGTCATTCCGAACGGTGGCGAAATGAACTGTTGCAAGTCGAGGACTATCATGTTATACTTGATGATGTCTTTTTTATCAATTGAGGGTGAGGTTCCTAAGGGGGTGGGGGGTACACAATTTTTTTTCCACTTTGATCAACTTTAGCTCCCAAAGGGGGTTTTCCGAAGGAGGAAGAGGAGGAAGGCAGGAAGGAGAAGTAGCATTCACCGGATTCCCATTTTTATCTGTGCCATTAAAGCAGCATCCAAAATCTCCTTCCTTCAGTTTTGACTGTCTCGTGAAGTTGTTTGGGCTGAGGTGATTAATGCTGACATCTGACTGAGGTTCACCAGGCCAGTTTGGAGGCTCCTCTATGAGGTGTGAAGGTTGTGGATTTCGACACGGTTCTCCCCGCTTCCAGTCCATCATGTTTACCGTTACTCATTACACCAAACTGTTTTTCTGCCTCCCTACTTGGACGCATCTAGGCAAATGTATCTAATCTTCCTTCCTCCTCTTATTTTCCCCACAACAACCTTGTGAAGCAGGTTAGAGAGAGGGAGGGAGGAGAGAGAGAGGGAGAGGGGGAGAGAGAGAGAGAGAGAGATCAAAGTTGTCCAGTCAGCTTTCATGCCTAAAGTGGGACTAGAACTCACCGTCTCCTAGTGATTTCCCCAAAGTCACTCAACTGGCTTTCATGCCTAAAGTGAGACTAGAACTCACCGTCTCCTAGTGATTGCCCCAAAGTCACTCAACTGGCTTTCATGCCTAAAGTGGGACTAGAACTCACCGTCTCCTAGTGATTGCCCCAAAGTCACTCAACTGGCTTTCATGCCTAAAGTGAGACTAGAACTCACCGTCTCCTAGTGATTGCCCCATAGTCACTCAACTGGCTTTCATGCCTAAAGTGGGACTAGAACTCACCGGCTCCTAGTGATTGCCCCATAGTCACTCAACTGGCTTTCATGCCTAAAGTGAGACTAGAACTCACCGGCTCCTAGTGATTGCCCCAAAGTCACTCAACCGGCTTTCATGCCTAAAGTGAGACTAGAACTCACCGTCTCCTAGTGATTGCCCCAAAGTCACTCAACTGGCTTTCATGCCTAAAGTGGGACTAGAACTCACCGTCTCCTAGTGATTGGCCCAAAGTCACTCAACTGGCTTTCATGCCTAAAGTGGGACTAGAACTCACCGTCTCCTAGTGATTGCCCCAAAGTCACTCAACTGGCTTTCATGCCTAAAGTGGGACTAGAACTCACCGTCTCCTAGTGATTGCCCCAAAGTCACTCAACTGGCTTTCATGCCTAAAGTGGGACTAGAACTCACCGTCTCCTAGTGATTGGCCCAAAGTCACTCAACTGGCTTTCATGCCTAAAGTGAGACTAGAACTCACCGTCTCCTAGTGATTGCCCCAAAGTCACTCAACCGGCTTTCATGCCTAAAGTGGGACTAGAACTCACCGTCTCCTAGTGATTGGCCCAAAGTCACTCAACTGGCTTTCATGCCTAAAGTGGGACTAGAACTCACCATCTCCTAGTGATTGCCCCAAAGTCACTCAACTGGCTTTCATGCCTAAAGTGGGACTAGAACTCACCGTCTCCTAGTGATTGCCCCAAAGTCACTCAACTGGCTTTCATGCCTAAAGTGGGACTAGAACTCACCGTCTCCTACTGATTGCCCCAAAGTCACTCAACTGGCTTTCATGCCTAAAGTGGGACTAGAACTCACCGTCTCCTACTGATTGGCCCAAAGTCACTCAACTGGCTTTCATGCCTAAAGTGAGACTAGAACTCATCGTCTCCTAGTGATTGGCCCAAAGTCACTCAACTGGCTTTCATGCCTAAAGTGGGACTAGAACTCACCGTCTCCTAGTGATTGGCCCAAAGTCACTCAACTGGCTTTCATGCCTAAAGTGAGACTAGAACTCATCGTCTCCTAGTGATTGCCCCAAAGTCACTCAACTGGCTTTCATGCCTAAAGTGAGACTAGAACTCATCGCCTCCTAGTGATTGCCCCAAAGTCACTCAACTGGCTTTCATGCGTAAAGTGAGACTAGAACTCACCGTCTCCTAGTGATTGGCCCAAAGTCACTCAACTGGCTTTCATGCCTAAAGTGGGACTAGAACTCACCGTCTCCTAGTGATTGGCCCAAAGTCACTCAACTGGCTTTCATGCCTAAAGTGGGACTAGAACTCACTGTCTCCTAGTGATTGGCCCAAAGTCACTCAACTGGCTTTCATGCCTAAAGTGAGACTAGAACTCACCGTCTCCTAGTGATTGGCCCAAAGTCACTCAACTGGCTTTCATGCCTAAAGTGGGACTAGAACTCACCGTCTCCTAGTGATTGCCCCAAAGTCACTCAACTGGCTTTCATGCCTAAAGTGGGACTAGAACTCACCGTCTCCTAGTGATTGGCCCAAAGTCACTCAACTGGCTTTCATGCCTAAAGTGAGACTAGAACTCCTAGTGATTGCCCCAAAGTCCCTCAACTGGCTTTCATGCCTAAAGTGAGACTAGAACTCACCGTCTCCTAGTGATTGGCCCAAAGTCACTCAACTGGCTTTCATGCCTAAAGTGGGACTAGAACTCACCGTCTCCTACTGATTGCCCCAAAGTCCCTCAACTGGCTTTCATGCCTAAAGTGAGACTAGAACTCACCGTCTCCTGATGATTGGCTCAAAGTCACCCAGTCAGCTTTCATGTCTAAGGCAGAACTAGAACTCACCATACCCTGGTTTCTAGGCAGGTGCCTTTGCCACTAGACCAAACTGTCTTTCAATCCACCATCCATCCATCCATCCATCCATCCATCCATCCCTTTAAAACAGACATCCTCAGAGGGGAGCTAAATTAAAAACAAGTCCAGGTGATGACCCACAAATCCAAGGCTTTGATCGCACCAGCCACAGCCCGCATCCTGGTACATTTAAGCCGTCCCGCCTCATCCCTGCTTCCAAATTTATCCATAAGCAATCGGAATGAAACTTTTAACGCCACAAAGACTGGGCATTAGAACTCTCTGCAAATAAGGTGAATAACGTGCGAAGAGGCACTATGGGGTGAATCAGGCACTCAGCAAGCAATCACTGGTGTGAGATAAGTTTTCCTCCAATATTATCCCTTCCTTGGTTGGAAGGCCTGAGCTGCAAGATTCAGTGGGCTTCTATTAATCTTTTCTTTTTTTGTGAAGCCATAGAAACAGAGAGGGTTCTCTGGTCTTGTTTGTTTTCCCTGGGTGTAAAAGTCGGGGGAAACAACATTTGTGCTTTGATTTGTATTCTTCTAAAACAAGTGTCAGGGGAAAGCAAACAGGAGGACCCAAAAGGTATCCACGTGGAGGGTAACAGAATAACAGAGTTGGAAGGGACCTTTGGAGGTCTTCTAGTCCAACCCCCTGTTCAGGCAGGGGAACTAGTCAAGCAGACTACTTAAAAACCTTCTTTTAAAAAAAAAGAAAAGAAAAGAAAAGAAAAGAAAAAAGGAAGGAAGGAAGGAAAGAAGGAAGGAAGGAAGGAAGGAATAGCCCTTAGACTTATATCCTGCTTCACGGTGCTTTTATAAGCAATTTACAGAGTCAGCCTCTTGTCCCCAACAATCTGGGTCCTCATTTTCCTGACCTTGGAAGGACGAAAGGCTGAGTCAACCTTGAGCCTGGTGAGATTCGAACTGCTGGCAATGGGCAGAGTTAGCCTGCAATACTACATTCTAACCACTGGGAGGCAGGGAAAGAAGGAAGGATGGAAGGATGGATGGATGGATGGATGGAAGGAAGGAAGGAAGGAAGGAAGGAAGGAAGGAAGGACAGAAGGAAGGGAGGGAGGGAGGGAGGGAGGGATAGAATAGAGCTGGAAGGGACCTTGGAGGTCTTCTAGTCTAACCCCCTGCTCAAGTGGGAGACCCTCTACCATTTCAAACAAGTGACTGTCTAGTCCCTTCTTGAAATCCTCCAGTGATGGAGCCCCCACAACTTCTGGTGGCAAGCAGTTCCACCGGTTAATTATTCTCACTATCAGGAAATTCCTCCTTAGTTCCAGGTTGCTTCTGTCCTTGGTTAGTTTCCGTCCGTTGCTTCTTGTCTTGCTTTCTGGTGCTTTGGAAAAGAAGTTGTCCATTCTCCTCTTTGGGGCAGCCCCTCAAATACCGGAAGACTGCTATCACATCCCCAATAGTCCTCCTTCTCTCTAGACTAGTCACACCCAATTCCTGCCATCGGGGTTTTAACAATTGAGCGAACCCCGGTTTACAGGAATGTGGGTGGGAGCTAAAAATTAGATCGTCGGCCAACTGGAGGACAGGATGAAGTCCCAGCCAAGCTGAGGTTGGCTCGGATTTAAGTTACCACCACCAGCCTTTTCTAAACTCTGGGAGAAAGATCACCCCAACCTCAGCAGATCTTATTCGTCACTTAATAATCCCTTCAGGGCCTCGGTTTTTTGGCCCATCCATCCTCTCGGCGGGCTAAGCCTGGCTGGATTCGGTATGGAAGCCACATGCCTCTGCAATTTTTAACAACTGGGGTTGGCGGGGGCAACATTTCCCATCTGAAAGTAAGCAAAAAAGAAGGGCAGATGGCATCCTGCTGCACTTGGCGAAAAAGAAAAAAAAAGAGAGAGAGAGAAGGAGGGAGAGCGTGCAAAGCATTTGCAAAGGCTGCAGGAAGGGGGAGGAGGAGGAGGAGGAGGAGGAGGAGGAGGAGGAGGAGGAGGAGGAGGAGGAGGAGGAGGAGGAGGAGGAGGAGGAGGATGTGCTCCCTACGAGGTCCACTTCGCCACCTCTTGCGTGTTCCCAGACCGGAGTTGGGCGAATGCCTCGATTCACCCACAAAACTCCTTCTCCCGCCATCATTTCCCGGCAGGCGCATGCAGCTGGGTGGCTGGGACGGCGAGTCCTAGGAAAACAGCCAGATTTGCCAAAATGATTGATGATCCCCTCCTCTCAATGTCTTGGAGATACACACTCACACAGGCGCAGACGAGCGTTTCTTTGGAAAAGGAGGCGAAAAAGAGGCCAGTGGAGGAATGAAATGCTGGCAATCTCTAACTTCAACCAGCCCCAGGATTCTCTCTCTGTCTCTGTCTCTCTCTCTCTCTCTCTGTGTGTTTAGATTCCTCCCTTAATTTTCTGTCAAGCAAAAGAACAGTTGATCCTTTCCTTTAGCCTCAGTGTGGTGGGGTCCAGAATAATGTTTAGCCTTGGCCCGGTCTTGTAAGTCATGGGAGAAGGCAATGGGTTGATTGACCCGGTCTTAGCAATTGGTAAGGAGGAGGAGGAGGCAGGAGGAGGAGGAAGACGAGGAGAGGGAAAGAAAGGAAGGGAGGGAAGAGGGAGAAAACAGGTGCAGTTTGGTGATCCTGGGATAGGAAAGGTCCAACTTCCCTCCCCCCCCCCCTCTGTAATATTGACAATATCCTGAATATTTGTAGCTCAGGGTTGAACTGCGGGGTTCTTGGCGCTCTCCTTTTTTTTTTTTCTTGCAGACATTTCGTGACCCGACTCAGTAACATCATCCATGCTAGGAGGGATTGGGGTTTGCAAAGGAGAACTTGGAGGAGAACTGGAGGAGAACTGGAGGAACTCGATGGTCTCCGAGCTGGGTTGCTTTCTTGCAGACATTTCATTACCCAACTAGGTAACATCATCATGGTTAGAAGGGAGTAAGAGTTGCTCTCTGTTTACACACAGTGATTGTCGTAAACAAAGAACTACCAACCCAAAACAAGGTAAACAAATATGTATACAAACAGAGAGCCAACCGGGCGTGGGGTTCACATTTTTAAACAACCGGTTCTGCGGGCGTGGCTAGCTGGGCATGGTCACGTGACTGGGTGAGCATGACCTTTTTTTGCACACACACACACACATACACACACCCCGTGCTCTGTTTTTTTGCCTTCCTGGGTCTCAGGGAAGCCACCTGGGGGCTGTTTTTGCTACCGAGAAGCTCCCCCGAGGCCCAGGGAGGCAAAAAAAAATGGATTGCAGGGGAAATGGAGCCCTGGGCGAAGCGTTAAGACAGCGAGGGGGATCCAGGCACAGCTGATCCTCAGAACAGCTGATCGTCGGGAGGAAAGAAAGAAAGAAATGCCTAAAGGAGTGACTAGGCGGGGGAGGATGCGGTCAGCAATGTCGGGTATATGTGTGATGTCGCGCAGGTGCAATAAGGACTAACTGGGTGGGGAGGGGCGGGTGTAGAGGGGCGGGGCCAGCCTGGGGCACGATTTGCCGGTTCTCTGAACTGCACAGAATCATAACAACCAGTTCTATAGAACCGGTCTAAACCGGTAGAATCCTACCCCTGGAGCCAACCCTACTCCCTACTAGCTCTGAGGGGAACAAAATGTTGAAACGTCCACATGAAAATGACCGAGCTCAGAGAGCACCAAAGATCCTATAGTCATTGTCCTTCTCCTCCTCCTCTTCCACTCTGCAAACCCCACCCCCTTCTAGCCCTGATGACGTTACCTACCTGGGTCATGAAACGTCTGCAAGAAAACCACTGGGAGTACCCAGGACTCTACAGAAGAGGCTATAAATGTCCACCCTCCACTGCCCTCCCAACACAGAGCTTTGTAATGCGAGGAAAAAAAATGTCAAGAAGAGCCCCCAAGATGATAAGGGGCCTGGAGGATCGATCCTATGTAGAACAGCTAAAGGAAAGCCAAGAGTCATCCAAGGAGCAATGCAGGATATTGGGAAATGCTAAATCTTCCGTTCCTTTCTCTCCAAGATGTCTGCCACACCCATGTTCCAGTGAGGAATGAAGACGGCCATCTGGCTGATATAAATAGATAAATTCCTTTGGATCGCACATCATCGGTTCTTTTCTCGTAAAGGGAAGAGAACCGAAAGGGCAAACGGCTTTGTTGATTTTGACTTTTGCCCCGGGAAGCTCCAATGAGGGTCACTGTGAAGCTGGAGGGCTCTGCATCAGGGCATTGACTCCCCAAGAATCTTGAAAATTGTGTTTTTCACCCCCAAATTTTGCAGGGATGGAGAGGAGAGGAGAGTGGAATACATACCAAGGCACCCCCCCATCTCTCTCCTGCCCCAGCTGTTTATTTCTCATTATTATTCCAATTAATCATCAATGGTGAAGTCCCCGCCATGACAAAATGTAAGCCTTTACATAACCAAGTTTCTGCTGAGTCCACAGGCTGAGGGTTCAAGTTGTTTCCATAAGGCTGTTAGAGCAGATAAACTATTTTACTTATAATTGGCACTTTCCATCGTAGCATTTTGAGTCATTTGCTACAGGACTCACTGCTAGAGATCTGTGCTGTCTGGACATGGCCAGAGGCTCATGACAATCACATTTAATCGCTTCCTTTTTGAAGACAAAAATGAACCTTCGCCAGTTTGGGATACGTTTCCTATTTTTGCCCTCAAACTGTGAACAGGACTTCTTCATACAGAGTGGAAGAAGCTTCTTGGGCAAAAAGTGAAACATCTGAAGGGCTGAAGAAGGATGAGAAGTGGAGAAGTAGATGAGAAGTGAAACATCTGAAGGGCTGAAGAAGCTTCTTGGACATCTGAAGAACTGAAGAAGCTTCTTGGATGAGAAGTGAAACATCTGAAGGGCTGAAGAAGGATGAGAAGTGGAGAAATAGATGAGAAGTGAAACATCTGAAGGGCTGAAGAAGCTTCTTGGATGAGAAGTGAAACATCTGAAGGGCTGAAGAAGGATGAGAAGTGGAGAAGTAGATGAGAAGTGAAACATCTGAAGGGCTGAAGAAGCTTCTTGGATGAGAAGTGAAACATCTGAAGGGCTGAAGAAGCTTCTTGGATGAGAAGTGAAACATCTGAAGGGCTGAAGAAGGTTCTTGGATGAGAAGTGAAGAAGCTTCTTGGACTGTGAACAGGAGGTTTCAAATTTGAAGCACCATTTTAAGATTTAAAAAATAAAAACCAGAACCAACCGTTGGAATATCAGAGTTGGGGACATTTCATCTACCTGGTTTTCCAATTTCATCCGATGCCCACTTTGGTTGACCTACAGATCAAAGCTGCCCAAAGCTTTAATTCAGAAGGATTTGATCTTGACCACAATGGCCTTTGGGGAATGGCCTGTCCACACTTCTTCAACTTTCACGTGTGCAAACGTGTTCCCAAATCAAATCTTTTTGCTCCGGTCCCCACTTCCCCCACTTCAAATTGAATCAGCTCCCTTAAACTGCAAATCTTAATTGGATCCTGGCTTATTTGCATAGCTCTTGCAAAAAACAAAAACAACAACAGAAGATTCTTCCCAACCCTGAGATAGATTGCAGCCTTCCAGCAGGTGCTAGTTTTTGCATACAAGTGTGTTTCAATTACGCGAAACAGGGTAAGTCACCCTCCCAGTTTGCCATTTCTATTATCTTTAACCCTTGGCCATGTCGGGCAGGGAGGATGGGATTTGATCATATGTTCCCTTCCCCTGTGGGGAACAGGAGTGGTATATAAAATTGAGGAGGGGGAGGCGGAGAAAACAGGATAAGCACAACTCGCTATCCAGATGGAAGCGCACTTGGTAGGGATTAAAATTCCGCTAAATGTCTCCGATCTCCATTTGACATTCCAGAAAACTTTCCAGTAATTGCGAATAATCATTGATCCAAGTCAGGATCAGAGGTTTTGGGGGGGGGCGTGGGGGGGGGAGAGAGACGAGGATCAAGCAGCCCATCTTCCACTGGAAATCCCACCATCTGGGGAAGAAGGAAGGTACGTCCATGGTGAACATTTTGCGGCGTTGGGCTTTTCAAAGAGAAGTCACATCACCCTATTTATCTGACTTCCCGCTTTGCCACTCCGGAGCTTAGTGGGAGAAAAATGCACCTGTTCTGAGAGGGGAAAAAAAAAAAGAAAAGCATAATGGAAACAGTACCTAAGCTGATTAAATCAAAAACCCATTTTATGCACTAGCAAAAAGCTTCATTTCAGCCTCCTGGGAATAACAACTCCTAGCCGAGATGGACAAAGTCCTTTCATTTCCTCTCTGTTCAACACAACAGAATTGGTCCATGAAAACAAAGGAAGATTCACACCTGTTGCGATAGAGGAAGTCCCAGCTTAACACCTCTCGCTTCGCCACCATTTCAATCAGAATCAGAATAAGAGCTGGAAGGGACTTTGGAGGTCTTCTAGTCCAACCCCGTGTTAGGCATTGTACCATTTCAGACAAGTGTCCGTCCAGTCTCTTCTTGAAAACCTCCAGTGATAGAGCAACCCCAACGTCTCAAGGCAAGCCGTTACACTGGTTAGTTGTTCCCACTGTCGTGAAATTTCTCCTTCGAGGTTCTCCTTGGCTATTTTCCATCTGTTGTTTCTTGTCTTGCCTACAGGGACTTTGATAAATAAGTTGACCCCTTCCTCTTTGTGGCAGCCTCTCAAATATTGGAACACTGCTATCATGTTATCAAGTTATTACGGCCTTCCTTATAACTATTTATGGCCCATTTTCTCAGTTCAAAGGGCCACTCATACACATACCCTGTGATCACTCTTGGAAAAAGATCTGTACAAGGAAAAATAGAAAATTCATATAGCCCTTGGCACCCCATGAGCGTCGCACTGGAAATCAACACGGGGAAACCTAGGTTTGAAGGGCTGGTTGGGTTTTAAAACCCAACATAAATCCCACTTAGGATCACCAGTCTGCAACCGTAAATTGGCTCATCTTTCTGCCCCTCTGGAAGCAATTTTGTAACACAAATACTCTTGGGTTGAATGAGAACAGGTGCAGAGACATTGTTGATGTTTTTTTGTTTTCTGTGTGACATGAACATTGTCACTTTCCTCCAGGTGGAGAAGGAGGGGAAAAAAATCAGCTGCAGACTAGACCTAAATTGTATTTCTCGAATTTACGCCATTTTGCCAGCAAATTTCATCTCTGCGATGACGTCCCATTTTTCTTGGTTTCAGAGGAATATGGGAGATGTTTGACTCCTTATCTCAGATTAGTTTCCACCCCAAAAGACATTTGGAGCTCCTCTTTTTTCTTCTGATTGTCGTGACTTTGACATGGTACATCATAGCAAAACAAATTTTGAACTAAGGTTCTCCAATGGGCCAAACATGTAGAATGAACCCAAAATTTGGGATCGAAGACTCCTGACAGAATGAGATTTGGGGAAGTTGTGCTATTAGCTGCTTTGAGCAGGTGCCGCAGTCGCGTGATCTTCGTTTTCAACATTCTCTGACAGTTTCCCAGCCAGTCTAGCAATCCCTTATTCCCTCTCCCACTCGTCTGCTGGGAAGGGAAGGGAAGGGAGGGAAGGGAAGGAAGGAAGGAAGGAAGGAAGGAAGGAAGGAAGGAAGGAAGGAAGGAAGGAAGGAAGGAAGGAAGGAAGGAAGGAAGGAAGATTTCCAATGTTCCTTGCCAGATTCCCGCAAGAAAATTCAATGGGGAAGCCAGCAGGAATTTGGAAATCACTCCTGCTCTCACCGGTTCCTTTTTCTTTTTCGCCTACCTGTTTTCTTGTTTAGGGAATATAGTATCTTTCTTATAAACAAGGGACGACCTCTGAAACGATGACCCAGCGGAGCATGGGACTGAGAAGTGCTGAAGAAAATAACCACCACCCATTTCTGTGCTTAAAGGTTCCAATTTGAACAAATGAAAGCGATGGATAGGAAATCCCTCCCAGCTATGCCAGTTTTCCCCCAGCTGTATACACCTCAAAGTGAACACATACACACACACACACACATATTATTTTTTCCAGACCTCCCCCAGACAACCCAAAAGAGCGGCATTTAAATCAGACAGACTGTGGTATCCTGCAGAGGGACAGATCTGCTTTTTTTTTTTTACTTTCGGGTGGAGAAAATCAAAGGCCTACAAAGAGAAAATTCCATTTCCCTTTTACCGCCTTTCGGTGGGTAATCAAACAGATTACTCACTGGGGCACCACAACACAAGCTTGAGGAATTTCTCCTCCTCTGTTACAGGAGGAATTAATCTCTTTGCCACCTCCAGCCTTCTTAGCTTCTGGGCTACGCTTACTCCTTCCCTCCCGCCTGCTCCTGCACAAAATGCAAAGCCCTTCTTGGGAGTCGGCACCGCTTGTAAGGTTAGCAAACGAAGAAGCACAAATGGGCAGCCGTTCGGAAAGAGGGGAAGCTTGGGTTTCCTCCCCTCAATTCCCCCTCTCTTGATAAGGGCCCATGGGGGCAGCTCCTCAAAGTTCATTTCATGCGGCATGAATTTCCTGCACAGAGGAAGCCTTCCCAAAAGTGTCTTTTTCTCTCTCTCTCTCTCTCTCAAGCCCCTAGATCTGAAAGAACGGAAGAAACTTCTTGGATGAGAAGGGAAACGTCTTCAGGGAAAAACAAAGAAAGTCCAGTTGTCCTTGGAAAAAGCACCTCCGAGAATCTCCATAGACACGAAGAAAGATCTTGAGGGCAGAATCCTACAGGGATTCGAACCGGGGATGGGCTGCAAAAATTTTAGCGAAGAGTTACCGGGAGCTCTCCTAACCTCCCCCGCCCCCTTGAGCCCCCAGTAGCCCACCCCCGATTCAAACCCCACCCACTTCTGCTCTGGCCCCACCCCTCATTGGTTTACAGCTGACCAGCAGATCTCGATTCTGATAAGC
This sequence comes from Pseudonaja textilis, assembly GCF_049901715.1. Classification (NCBI taxonomy): domain Eukaryota; kingdom Metazoa; phylum Chordata; class Lepidosauria; order Squamata; family Elapidae; genus Pseudonaja; species Pseudonaja textilis. The sequence continues at coordinate 5,719,524 of NC_142005.1, forward strand.
CAAGTCCATGGGGGCGGAGCCAGATTCATTTAACGACCACTTAACCACTGCAGTGATTGGCAACCGTGGCTAAAAAAAATCACTTCACAACGGCCGAGACCCAACCGTAGAAATTCTGCTCTCAGTTGTGACCTTGTCGAGGGCTGCCTGGGATCAAATACGACATGAGCTCATCCATTTTGTTCCCTGCATAAACAACGACCTTTTGTGCAGTGTTCTACCAACAGCCACGACCTCTTGTTCTTCTAAATAACAAAGGTATATCTTTTTTTTTGTCTTGGGTTTGTTTGGGGTTTTTTTTGGACGATGACATTTGCTGCCATTGTTGCTATAAAACTAGAATTTAGGATTATAAGGCTGGAAGTCCAATCCAGCCCCGTGCACCATTTCAGACAAATGGCTGTCCAATCTCTTCTTTGAAAACCTCCAGTGATGGGAAGCGCCCATTTTTGGAGAGTAGCTCAACCCTCTCTTCTCTGGGACCGTCTCCCGGGTAATAGAATAACAGATTAACAGAGTTGGAAGGGACCTCGTGAGGTCTTCTAGCCAAGCCCCCTGCCCTATACCATTTCAGACAAGCATCTGTCCAAACTCTTCTTAAAAGCCTCCACTGATGGAGCACTCACAATGTCTGGTGGCAAGCAGTCCCGCTGATAAATTGCTGTCACGGTTAGGAAGTTTCTCCTTAGTTCGAGGTTGGTATCTCTCTTTAATGATCTCTCCACCTGTTTACTTGTTGTCCTGCCCTTGGGCTGCTTTGGAAAAAATAAAATCGGCACCCCTTTCCCTGTGACGCCCCTGAAGTCTTGGGAAACTGCTATCGTGTCACCCTTCGCCCTTCCCTTTGTTAGTCATGACCTACCTTACTGCCTCAACCGCAGGGAGGGGATTCAAATTTCATACGACTGGTTCAGTGGGCATGGCTTCTTTTTGGGGGGGTTCTGGACCTCAGGGAAGCCTCCCGGGGGTCGTTTTTGCTCCCAGGAAACATAACTGCCCTCCCCGCTCCATTTCCTGCCTTCCTGGGACTCCTGGGTGAAGCGGTAAGTAAGTGAGGGGAATCCTGGCACAGCTGATCGTCGGAACAGCTGATCGTCGGGAGGAAAAAAAATAAAAAGAAATACCTTAAGAAGCGACTGGGCGGGGAAGAACGCAGTCAGCAATGTTGGGCATGTACGCAATGTTGCGCACACACAATAAGGACTGACTGGACAGGAAGGGGAGGGGAGGACTGAGAGGGGCGAGGCCAGCCAGGGACACGATTGCCGGTTCTCCGAACTGCGTAGAATCATAACAACCGGTTCTATAGAACCAGTCCGAACCGGTAAGAATTCCACCCCTGCTCAACTGTTCATCATAGGGTTTAGCTTCCAGATCCTTCATCATTTTTTGCAATCAAAATAGGAGTCGCTGCTCCTGCTTGATGGGTTACTTGACCAAGATAAGGAATGATTTCTGCAAGGGCTGTGAAAATGTGAAGAGTTAGAAGCCTCTTCCCCACGCACAAGAGTGACACCCAACCCTGAATAACCCCCCACTGCTGATTAACGGGGAGTTTCTTTAGCTCTTTGCAAGCTTGGGAAGTGAATCGGCTCAGCTGGATTTTACTTCAGAGGACAGACTGGGAAGAGAGTTTGAGAGTCTTTTCTTTGGAACTAGAAAGTGAGTAGCTGCTGCTCACTGGAGAAGAATTTGACCTCGTTCACCCCAGCACCACAATCCCGAGGGATTTCCATCCTTCTTCCAAACATAAAGGCATCTGGATACTATTCCACCCCAAATCATCCAAAGAGTTTCTTCACATAGGATCCATTGTATTTATTTAGGGAATAGAATAGAATAGAATAGAATAGAATAGAATAGAATAGAATAGAATAGAATAGAATAGAATAAGAATGAACAGAATAGAATAAGGAATAGAATAGAATAAGAATAAGAATAAGAATAAGAATAGAATAGAATAGAATAGAATAGAATAGAATAGAATAGAATAGAATAGAACAGAATAGAATAGAATAGAACAGAGTAGAATTCAGAATAGAATTCAGAATGGAATGGAATGGAATAGAATAGAATTAGAAAAGAATGGAATGGAATGGAACAGAATAGAATAAGGAATAGAATAGAATAAGAATAGAATAGAATAGAATAGGATTCAGAATAGAATATACTAGGGTTCAGAACAGAATAGGAATAGAACAGAACAGAATAGAATAGAATAGGATTTAGAATGGAATGGAATGGAAGAGTTGGAAGGGACCTTGTAGGTCATCTAGCCCAACCCACATCCAAGCAGGAGACCCTACACCATTTCTGACAGAGGGCAGTCCAATCTCTTCTTGAAAGCCTCCAGGGATGAAGCTTCCCACAACTTCCGGAGGCAACTTCCCTTCCATGGGTTTATTGTCCTCACTGTCAGAAAATTCCTCCTCATTTCCAGGTTGAGTCTCTCCTTGTTCAGTTTCCATCCATTCTTCCTTGTCTGGCCTTCAGGGGGGGCTTTGGAAAATAGCTTGACCCCCCCCTCCTCCTCCCTGGGGCAGCCCTCAAATAAGGAAAAGGAGGGGAAAAAATCACAGGCAAAGAGAAAGCTCAACCCAAAGCAAGAACATAATACAGCTAGTCCTCAACTTAAGGTCACAATTTATGTTGCTAAGGGAGAAATTTGTTAAGTGACTTTCGCCCTATTTTGCCACTTTTCTCACTGCCGTTGTTAAGTTAGTAGCATGGTTGTCAAAGTGAATCAATTTTCCCCATAAACTTTGCTCGCCAGAAGGTCACAAAAGGGGCGCACAACAATGTTCATAAAAGTGAACCAGTTGTCCAGCATCCAATATAAATCATGTCACCATGGAGGATCACTGCAGTGGTCTTAAATATGAAGGATGGTCATAAGTCACCCTCTTTTCAGTGCAGTCGAAACTTCGAACGGTCACCAAAGGAACCGTTGTAAGTCAAGGACTACCTATACAAGGAAGCTTCTCATACTGGACCCCGTCTACGTTCAGAATTGCAAGAATTCTGTGGGTTTAAATAAAGTCGTTTTTGGAGTTCGTGGCTTTGATGCCCAAGCGTGGCCTGCTTCAAAAGACTTGATTGAAACTTCAAATAAACCACAGAAGGAAACTCAAGAGGAGGTCAGTCAAGAAGAAGGACCCCTTGTGGAAGACCAGGCGGTCTATGAGAAAGTCTTTGGTCTTCTACTAAGAAGCTGGATGATCAGAGAGGGTTACTTGGAGCAGGGAATGGTGTCTGAGGGTTTCTAGGCTGCCTTGCAATGCTACAGTTCTTGGATTAAAAAAAAAGAAATCTGTTGGATGGAACTGTCAAGGTTCCGCCGATTGCCCTAATGAAACCATGAGCCAAGCTTCCAAAAAAAAAAAATCAAAAGATTTATTAGGAGCAACATACCGGCATTAACCTAAATGAAACCAACTCTGGCCTATGTAATTCAGTTGCCCGTGACCCTGTTTCCCTCCTCCACCCCCACCCCTTGGGTGTATCATAAATCAGACTCTCCAATGAAGCAGATTCACGGGTTCGGTGTCATCCATCACATTCTCCAATGAAGGATTTTCGAGGGCAGAAGATCCGGTAGCCTAGCTACAATCTTTGTAAGATAAGTGTGGAATGTACCTCGGGTTTCAAACAGCTGTATTACTCCTTCAGATTCCCCCCTCCCCTTGTTTACGGCAACTCAAAAACAAGCGTAAGAACGTTTTACGAGTTGACAGGAGCCCTGGTTGCAGCATAATTTTTGTGGGCCCCTTTAGCAAGTCAGAGATGAAGGAAAATGCCCAAGCCAACTCAAGAGGATACTCAGCAGCTGGAGGTGACAATACTGAAGGGGACTCATATAAATGGGATTCCTAAAATTTGAAGAGAAAAAGAAGAGTGGCTGAATGCGAATCCTCCTAATGATCGTTGCAACGTCACCTCTCTGAAGTGGTGCTGTCTGTGGTGCTGATTTCCTTGAATTCGGATTTGCACCATCCTGGCCTCTTTCCCTCCATACATTGCAAGCTGCCTCTGTTGTCGAGGGGTGGACACATCTCTATTTGGCACCCTCCAGCCACCTAACCAAATTAATGCCACTCATTCGTGGCCATCTGGAACAAATTGAGCCTCAGCCTTCCTCGGCTATTGTTCTCTTTCAGTTGCTTGGCTGGCCAGTGACTGGAGCGATGGCAGAATTTGAAGGAAGGAAGGAAGGAGGGAGGGAGGGAGGAGGGAAAGAAGGAAGGAAGAGAGGGAGGGAGGGAGGGAGGGAAAGAAGGAAGGGAGAGGAAGGGAGGGAGAAAGGAAGGGAAAATTAAGTGAGGGAGTGAGAGAAGCAAAAAAAGGATTAAGAGTGGGAGGGAGGGAGGGAGGAGGAAAGGAAGGGAAAGAGGAAGGGAGGAAGGAAGGATTAAGAGGGAGGGAGGGAGGGAAGGGAGGATTAAGAGAGGGAAGCAAGTAAGTTGTGTTTTCTGTCTAATTTACTTGAGAGACTGACATCAATTTGGCAAGTCTCAATCAATTCTGATACCATTTTTAACTGCCTGACCAGTTAATATGGGTCCTTTCTTCCTCTGACTGTTAAGCCACTGGGGGCTCTTCCTGACTCTCTTCCGGTTGCTTTTTCCTAGGAAGCATCCTTCTTCCCCCAAAGCCATTCACTCATTCCATTACCGTTGCCTTTTTACCTCTCTCTCTCTCTCTCACACACACACAAACACACTGCTGCCACTGGCTAAGAAAATGCACCTATTGGAAGGACAGGGAAGTGGAGAGATTTTACAAACAGAGCAACTTTTTGATCCTTGGGGACTCAGGTCTTGGGGACTGGTGTGTGTGTGGGGGGGGGATGCCTCGCCTCTTTACTTCCCCCTTTTTCCCACCGCTGGTGCCATTCACCGTCATGGGCTGCCTTTTAAAGCGGCCATCGCAGGCGAAGAGAGTTTTAGAAGGCCTTTTAATCCATCCAAGTGTGGGTGTAAAGAGGTAATCAAACACCCACAGAGAGCAGAGGTGCCACAGATATGGAGGGCTGCTTTCGGAAACGATGACCCTCCAGAGCCCCCTGAATTCTAAAATCTGGAGATGTCAAACTGACCGGCAGGAAATCCCATCCTGGGAGGAACCGGTTGGATGTTGATACATTCTACGGTGACCCTGCCATTGATAATGGCCTGTTAACGCCTCTGTCTTTTCTGGGAAGGCAGGGGAGGACAGGAGGCAGAGTGATGGTTTTCTCTCTGCTAAAGTGAAAACAGGACCGAGAAGGAGAATTCGAGAAAGGTCCAGAATTCCAGACGTGGAAGTTCAGAATTCAGAAGTTCAGAATTCCAGACATGGAAGCTTCTTTGAAATACCACTTCTGTGAGTACCCCTGTATAATCTTCTCATCACTCCTTATCGCCCGTCCCCTTCCACTTGTGACTGTAGGACTGTAACTTTGTCGCTTGTATCCTTACGATTTTTATTGACTGTTTCCTAGTATGATTTGATATCTTATTGTATCCTATGACTATGATTAAGTGTTGTGCCTGATGATTCTTGACTCTTGACGAACGTCTCTTTTCTTTTATGTACGCTGAGAGTATTTGCACCAAAGACAAATTCCTTGTGTGTCCAATCACACTTGGCCAATAAAGAATTCTATTCTATTCTATTCTATTCTATTCTATTCTATTCTATTCTATTCTATTCTGTTCTGTTCTGTTCTGTTCTGTTCTATTCTAATCTATTATATTCTAATTCTATTCTATTCTTAACTCTTGACGAATGTCTCTTTTCTTTTATGTACATTGAGAGCATTTGCACCAAGACAAATTCCTTGCCTGTCCAATCACACTTGGCCAATGAAGAATTCTCTTCTCTTCTCTTCTCTTCTCTTCTCTTCTCTTCTCTTCTCTTCTCTTCTCTTCTAATTCTATTCTATTCTTAACTCTTGACGAATGTCTCTTTTCTTTTATGTACACTGAGAGCATTTGCACCCAGACAAATTCCTTGTGTGTCCAATCACACTTGGCCAATAAAGAATTCTATTCTATTCTATTCTATTCTATTCTATTCTATTCTATTCTATTCTATTCTGTTCTGTTCTGTTCTGTTCTGTTCTATTCTATTCTAAAATAATAATAATGCCTTGGTAAGGCCACACTTGGAATACAGCCTCCAGTTTTGGTTGCCACATTGTAAAAAAAGGTGTTGAGACTCTAGAAAAGAGTGCAGAGAAGAGCAAGAAAGAGGATTAGGGGACTGGAGAAGCTCAAACATACGAAGAACGGTTGCAGGAACTGGGTGTGTCTAGTTTAAGCAAAACAAGGACATGGGGGGATGTGATAGCAATGTTCCAATATTTGAGGGGCTGCCCCAAAGAAGGGGCAGTCAAGCTATTCTCCAAAGCCCCTGAGGGCAGGACAAGAAGCAACAGAGGGAAACTCATCAAGGAGAGAAGCAACCTGGAACTAAGGAGGAATTTCCTGACAGTGAGAGGAATTAATCAGTGGAACTGCTTGCCACCAGAGGTTGTGAATGCTATGGCTGATCAGAATCGAGATCCGCTGGTCCAATGAGGGGTGGAGCCAGAGCAGGGGTGGGGTGGGGTTTGAATCGGGGCGGGCTGCTGGGGGTTCGCAGGGGTTCAGGAGAGCCCCCTAGTTAAGATTCTGTGCAGTTTGGAGAACCCCCAAAATCCCACCCCTGGCTGGACCCTCCCTCCCTCCCAGAAGTCCCCACCTGGCCCCGTTTTGAGTGCAGGTAAGTGCATGTAGGCTGAGGGAGAGAAAAAAAAACGGGCCTTCCGGAAGTTTGGGAGGGAAGGCCGGAAATGAGCCCATTTCCGGCTTCCAGAGAGCCTCCGGAGCCCGGAGAGGGCAAAATTGCCCCCCACCACCACAACCGTGATGCAGGAGGCCGACTAGGCCACACCCCACCATGGCCACACCCACCCAGCAACCGGGCAGAAAACCCTTTGCTAAAATTTTCGAAGCTCACCCCTGCTCGTGGGTTGTGTGAATCCAATCCCTACCTGATCATCTTTTATTCTGTTTTTCTTTTCTTTTTATAAAAAAAGGGGGGGTTGTGCAGAATTGGTATATCTTCCCCCCCTCCCCCAATAAGGATTGGGTCTCCTGGAGTCCTTTGCACACTTATTCCACGTTGCCATTTTGGAACAGAGAGGAAACAGGAGCAGGGAAATTGACAATGAATGTCTTGTGTGTCTTTTGTTCCTGTTCATTCAAGCTTCGTTTTTGGTTTGTTTTATTATTATTATTATTATTATTTTGTCCTGGCTCTACGTACCTGCTGGCCTTTATTCGAAGGCTGCACAACGTCACAACGCCCGAAGACGCTTCATCATAGCCCTGAACAACATTGGGGGATTCCTGTCCTGTGCCAGGCTTGGACCATCTGTTCCCGGGAGGCATTTTCTACCCACCTTCTGGATTTAAATCATGCTTGCCTGGCTGCCCCTTATGGCATAAATGCCGGGTGCTATTAAAGAAGCATAATTGGACTAATAAAAGGAGCGTAAAGCGTGTGGCTCAAACACTCAGGAACCCAATCTTCGGCCTGATTTATAACTTTGATATCTCTCTGCCAGCCTTGACTGTACCTCCCTCCGTTCTACGCTGGGAGCAAATGGGGAGGTTTTTTTTATCCTACAGAATCTCCTCTGATGTTCTACGTTTTTGCAGCCCCGGTGCCCACTAAAAAAGGGGGACAGGAAAAAGGTGTGTGATGGATGGGGCAAAAATGATCAGCTTTAGCCCAGCATCCTATTTTAAACAACAATCAGATATGGTGCTAAGGGAGCTGTCCTCACGTTTCCCAGCTATCTGTTTTGTTTTGTTTTGTTTTTAATAAATGCACTGGGTGTCCAAAAGGTGTTTTTTTTTTTTTTTCCCCAAAAGGCAAATGGGTTTTCTTTGTTTTTCTTGGAAGACGTTTCACTTCTCCTCCGAGAAGCTTCTTCAGCTCTGACTGGATGGTGGGGAACGGAAGGATTGATCCTCCTTGCAAGGCAGCTGGTCGTTTGCATCCTTTTCAGAGAGCCGTTGAGGCCACTTGGAGGTTCATCTGTGTCCTCGGGGTCACCCGAGTCGTGCAAATGGATGTGGAGCCTTCTTGGTACTATTGAAACTACTCCGGTGGCCCTGAGGATAGAGATAAACCTCCAAGCGGCCTCAACGGCTCTCTAAAAGGATGCAAACGACCAGCTGCCTTGCAAGGAGTCTAAATCCTTCCATCTGCTTTTGAAAAGCTACCCGAACCAACAAGTGTCCTTGTTCCTGTGGAGGGGAGTTCCACAGATTCATGATACAATCTGCAAAGCTTTCTTTGACTGCATTCTGTTAGAAATAATGATCGTTTTCCTCCCAGGTTCATTTCCCTCTGTTTTCACTCCTAATAGCATCTCATTTCCACTTTATTTGCAAAGGGTTTACAATCTCGTTGCTTCCTGTTATCCTTCTTTAGGTCTGGCATTCATTTCTTGGAGTCGTGTATTTACTTAGCTGCATATTGATTTACGTCTGAACAGTTTAATTGTTTGTCATTCCCAGAACGTTTGTTATTCGCTAATACACACATACCATTGATCAGTAAATAAGATTAATCTACAATTTTAAAAAAAAAACAAAACAAAAGATAAAAACCACAAAGGAATCCATATTTAAGCAGATATTTAAATACCTTTTTTTTAAGAAAAGGCATTTGAAAACAAAATGCGGTTTTCTCCCACTGTTCCCTCTCCCTAGCTTCTTTTCTGCATGTTAGCTCAGGCTCGGAAGTTCAGAAAAAAGATAAAAGATTATTTTGAGATTCCAGTCGAAAGGAGGTGCTGTTAATAGGCTTCCTTGGCACCGGTCCAGCTTTTTTGCTTCACCCAATTTGAATTTTAAGATTATTTTAATTCAAAGTAAATAAATGGAGATTTTGCCTGCTTTGGGGAGGTGTTACCGTTGCCTCATTCCATTTTACTTCCAAGAATAGCTCTGGGGTTGGAAGGCACTGTCGGAAAACAACAGGAACAAGTAACTATAGCCCAAGGGTGTATTTAAAAATATAGGTAGGTAGGTAGGTAGGTAGGTAGGGAAGGAAGGAAGGATGGAAGGAAGGAAGGAAGGAAGGAAGGAAGGAAGGAAGGAAGGAAGGAAGGAAGGAAATGAGGAATGAAGATGAGGTGGATAGAAAGGGAAAGAAGGAAGGAAGGAAGGAAGGAAGGAAGGAAGGAAGGAAGGAAGGAAGGAAGGAAGGAAGGAAGGAAGGAAGGAAGATGGAAATGAGGAAGGAAGGAGATGAGGTGGATAGAAAGGAAGGAAGGAAGGAAGGAAGGAAGGAAGGAAGGAAGGAAGGAAGGAAGGAAGGAAGGAAGGAAGGAGATAAAGAGAAAGGAAGGTTGGAGGGAAGGAGGAAGGAAGGATGGGGAGGGAAGGAGGGAAGGAAGGAGATGAAGGGAAAAGAGGGAGGGAGGGAGGGAGGGAAGGAAGGATGGGGAGGGAGGGAGGAAGAAAGGAGGGAAGGAGGGAAGGGAAGAAGGAGATAAAGGGAAAGGAGGGAGGGAGGGAAGGAAGGATGGGGAGGGAGGGAGGAAGAAAGGAGGGAAGGAGGGAAGGGAGGAAGGAGATAAAGGGAAAGGAGGGAGGGAGGGAAGGAAGGATGGGGAGGGAGGGAGGAAGAAAGGAGGGAAGGAAGGAAAGAGATAAAGGGGAAGGAAGGAGAGAGGGAGGAAGGAGGGAAGAAAAGGAGACGAGGGGAGGGAGGTCTGATTTTTTTAAGCAAACACCATCCTGGTTTTCTCCCACACCTCATGACAGAATCATAGGGACTAGAAACTCCCTCCTGAATTTAAAAGGAAAGCTCCTTAGGGAGCTGGACCACTCCCTAGGCCACAGAACTGCCTTGCTTCTTCCCTTTCCAAATCTGTTTGATCTGTTCCTGTTTTTCTTGAACGTGTCCTTTATCTCAAGCCAGGGTGACGGAGCTTGGCCGGTTAGTTGGTTGTTCGGGTGCAGGGATAACCTTCAGCTTGG
>NC_142005.1:5734545-5747045 GCF_049901715.1 Pseudonaja textilis
CTTTTCTCCCTCTCCCTCCCCTCTCTCTCCTCTCCCTCTCCTTTCCCTCCTCTTCTCTCTCTCTCTCTCTTTTTCTCCCTCTCCCTCCCCTCTCTCTCTCTCCCTCCTCTCCCTCCTCTTCCCTCTCCTCTCTCTCTCTCTTCTCTCCTCTCCCTCCCCTCTCTCTCTCTTCCTTTCCTCTCTTTCCCTCTCTCTTTCTCTCTCTCCCCTCTCTCTCTCCCCCTCTCTCTGTCCCTCCCTACCTCTCTCTTTAATGGTATGTCAAAAAAGCTTGAAGACCACAAGAAAGAAAGAAAAATGAGGATTCCCCCCCAATGAAGAACACCAATGCCCAATGCCCAAGTTTTGTTGGGGGGGGGGAGCCCACCTTAGCAAGAGAAGGAAACGAAACTCCTCTCCAAAATGAAAACCGCTGAAAATTAAAAAAAAAAAAACACAAAAACAAATCATGATCATGGATGTTAATTTCAAGAGGAAGAAAACCAAGAAAGGAGTTTTCAGAGCAGCTGATCAGAAGAGCGAAGAGAAGCACTTTGTGTTGCAAAAATGTATTGCAGTTCTTTGTCTTATTCTGGGACAAGGGTCTTCAAACTTGGCACGTTTAAGACTTCTGGATTTCAACTCCCAGAATTCCTGAGCTAACATGACTGGAGGAGAAGGAATTCTGGGATTGAAGTCCACAAGTCTTGAAGCTGTCAAGTTTGATGACGTCCTGTTCTATCACCTATCCATCATCTCTCTCTCTCTCTCTCTCTCTCCCTGTACCTACCTATCTATTTACCTGTCTATCTATCTATCTATCTATCTATCTATCTATCTATCTATCTATCATCTATCTATCTTCTATCACAAGGGTCTTCAAACTCGGCAAGTTTCAGACTTGTGGACTTCAACTCCCAGAATTCCTGAGCTAACATGACTGGAGAAGGAGGAATTCTGGAGGAGTTGAAGTCCACAAGTCCTAAAGCTGTCAAGTTTGAAGACCCTTGTTCTAGGACTTTATCCTGATTTCTGGAAAGTTGAATATAAGTAGACCAGTGTTTCCCAACCTTGCAACTAAGATGGGTGGACTTCAACTCCCAGAATTCCCCACCCAGGAAAAGAGAAGTGGGAAGGAAGGAAGGAAGGAAAGAAGGAAGGAAGGAAGGAAGGAAGGGGAAGGGGATAAGTAAGTAAGTAAGGAAGGAAGGAAGGAAGGAAGGGGATGAAGAAGGAAGGAAGGGGAAAGGGAAGGAGGGGAAGGGGAAGAGGATGAGGATGGAAGGAAGGAAGGGGAAGGGGATGAGGAAGGAAGGAAGGGGAAGGGGAAGGATGGGAAGAAGGGGAAGAGGAGCAGGAAGGGAGGAAGGGGAGGGAGAAGGAGGAGGGGAAGAGAAGGAAGGAAGGAAGGAAGGAAGGAAGGAAGGAAGGAAGGAAGGAAGGAAGGAAGGAAGGAAGGGGAATTCTGGGATATGAAGTTCCACCTCTTAAAAGCACAGGAGTTTTCACAGCCACTGCCTAAGCACCCCTTATCCTGAGTCTACATCTACAAAATGGGTTTCAAGATAATTGATGCCGCTTTTAACAGAAGCCAAGGGAGGAAAATCAATTCCGGTTCCCATTTTCTGAGCCAACAATTAAAGGAGCCGACGAACAGCTCAAGGCCCGTCTTTTAGGTCCTTTCAAAATTGGTGGGTAAGATTTTATGCGGTGCAGAGTCCGCCTCCCAATACTTAGGATACCGCCCACTCCTATCACAAAATGATTCAGTCTTTGGTTGAGGAAGGCCTTACCTATATATAAAACGGGGGATGTGAAACCTAAACAGCGTGGGTCAACAGATTGCATGGGGTGGAGCTCCTGAATGGAGACAAACGCTGGAATGCATTTATTTCTATGGAAATAACATTTTAAGAAGTTTGCTGCCCTCCCTGGACGCTGCTGGGATTGTCCCTTAAAATTGCTGCCGCTCGACACATCTATATCTTATATAAAAGCGAAATACCGCTCATGCATCATCACAAAATCTCCAGAAACGTAAAGCCTACAAATTTGAAATCTGGCACGTATGTTCCTCTAGGCCTCTAGGTGCCCACTAAGAAAGGATTTTTCGAAATGACCATCAGAACATTAGTATTTCGTATATTATTATTATCAACACGCTCTGATGCTAAGGAATTCTACTCCTCCACCCCACCTGAAAAGAAATCTGTTCCAAATGCAAAACACAAGCAGAAGAGAGGAATTTCAGTTTCAGAGCACCAAGCAGCTTTAGTACACAACAGTTGAGCTAAGCCACGCCCAGGCTCCTTGCTGTCTCCTTCTTGCTCACACAGCAAATACTCTTTCAGTTTCCAAACAGCCCTCAACTCTCTCACACACTGACAGGACGCTAGCCAGGTGAATACCGATGGATGCTGGTAGGCAGAGGCAGAAATTTTTTCCCCCCCTTATTTTCTTCCCCAAAAACTAAGCCCGACCACATAGTTTCGTAGCGAAGCTCGGGTGTCGAGTTAGTCAGAGATATAACGAAAGAGTCAAGATGAGCTTCTCTTTACATCTTTCCAAAAAGAAGAGAAAGCACAAACCAGAAGCAAAAGTGGGAATTTTATCTCAAGCCGAAGTTTTCTGGTACCCAATCGGAGAACTACTGCAAGTAAACTGTCTCTCTAGAAGGAAATATTCTCTTTAGCAAGATTTCACTCGCCGGCCTGGAGCGAAACGCGTCCCGTTGCTGCAGAATTCTGCAGCAGGAGGTTCCAGATTTCCAAAGGAAAGGGTTCTAGGACGACGGGGTGTGGCCGATTTGCCATTGGACCACTTGCCGCGAGAGGATTTTGCCACGGGCCTTGACTTGCTCTAACTTTGAATCTTCTCAAGTTAAAAGCCCTGGAGGCGGAATGTGCAATCCAGATGGCTTGTCGGTCCATGGAGACTATACACCCTGTCTCACCCCAGCCTTGAGGACTTCAAACTTGAGAAGGTTCAAACCACAAGCCAGACAAGGCTAGACAAACATTTCTGCCGTGGTGGGTTGCTCCGTGGCAAGTTGACCACGGCAAGTCAGCTGCGGTGAGCAGTCCCATTCCTTCCAAGGAATTTATTCCTGCCTGCTGATTTTTTCAGCCTAGAGCCCAGAATTGGGAGCTGGTGGGAGGGAAATGCCCTTAAAAATTTGGGGTTTTCACATGGTCCAACTAACATATGCTTATATATTTATCAGTTATCAATCATTCATGACTAAACTATTTATTCCATCCTTTTATACGAGATATTCCAAATTTATACAGTATATAAACTGTGAGTAAGGACTACAAAAGGATAGCACAAAAGATCTGTAACCGACTGACACACTGTATGTATATAAAATGGAAGATGGTTTTATGTTTTGTTTGTATATGTTTTTCTTAAAAATTAAAACTTTTATATATATATAAAAAAGTTTGGGGTTTTCTTGGACTTGGGGTGATTCTCGTGCAAGGATGGCACATCAGCACTGGGTGGCTGATGTCTGAGAAACAGCAGGATAATTGTTGCAAAATAGAATAGAATAGAATTAACAAGAGTTGGAAGGGTCCTTGGAGGTCTTCTAGTCCAACCCCTGCTTAGGCAGGAAACCCTACACCCAGTTCAGACAAATGGTTATCCAACATCTTTTTAAAAACTTCCATTGTTGGAGAATTCACAACTTCTGGAGGTTGTTCCACTGATTGATTGTTCTAACTGTCGGGAAATTTCTCCTGAGTTCTAAGTTGCTTCTTTACACTATACTTGATTTTAGCCAAAATGGCCAAGAACGGAGGGACCCCCCCAAACTGTGCCAGACTCAATATAAGCCGAAATTAAAACTACTGGTAGTCCCTCGAATTATGACCGGAACTTCCATCGCTGTCGTTAAATGAGTTGTGCCCAATGTTATGATGTTTTTGCCACCATTATTAAATGAATCACTGCATTTGTCAAGTGAGACATGTGATTATGAAGTTAATCTGGCTTCCCACGTCTGGCTGGGAAGGTCACCAATGGTGACCTCAGGATGCTGCAAACTATCATAAATACCTGTTGGTCATAAACGGTCATAAATCAAAGACTATCTGTAAGGTTTTAACCAGGTCAACAATCCTTGTTGGTTCCCCACGATAAACCTCCAGCCACTTCTTCAAACTGCAGTAACAAGTATATACTGTATATTCTTGATTCTGGACTCTTTCTTTCCTTTCCTGTCTGTCTGTTTCTCCCTTGGGTTATTTTTTCCACCATATAAACACAAACACAAACAAACACACACACACGGCAGCACACACACTCCGTTTGCTATCTCTGTTTTTAAAATGGTGTGCGTTTACTAAAGGTCTGTCTTAGTTAATTTTGTAAAACATCCTGTATCTGGAAGAGAGTATATAAATAATGAATAAGGAGAAACAGCTGCTATCAAGGAGTAGGCAAAAATGGCTGAATCACACACACACACACACACACACACACACACGGAGGGGAGAGGGAGCGACAGGACAAAATCTCAGTAATGGGAAAATGAATCTAAAAATCAAAATTTCATTTCTTTCCATTTCTTGCCCAGAGTGGTTTCCAGATAGAAATATATACGATTTGGGTATTTGTTGATTAGAATGAAATTGGATTATAGGAATAAGGTGGACTATTATTAATTTTAGAGTAAGAATCCGATGCAATTTTTTTTTTTTATCAATATCGGTACCAACAAACCCATTCTTTTTTCTGTTTTCTTTATTTCTCCATCCCATTTTTCTTTCCGCACTTCTATCTTGCTTCTTTCTTGACTTTTAATTCTTTTCCCTTTTGGTGGTTTATGTTTTTAGCCTTTTCTGGATTTAATAAAGTTGTAGGTAAGGAGGAAAAAAAATGAACGTAGAGGAACAGGGGGTTTGCCAATTGTTTTCTCTTTCCTTTCCCCATCACTGTAACTCAGGCTAGAAGTTAAGCCTTAAAAAATATCGCCCAGGCATTTTGTAATCAGATTTCATTCAGGGGGAAGAAGAAAAAAAAGAACAATTGTTGCTTTTCAAATGTTTTCCTTTCAACACAAAACACAAAATGTTCAGCACTCGGTAACACCATGAGGGGAGAGAGGAATATACAGCATTTGAGCTGAGATATGTAACGCAAATCACAATTTATTTATTAATTGTTTCCCTTTCCAATCTTTTTAGCTTATATGGCTTTTAACGCAAGATCAATCAAAGCTGCACTTCATGGCAAGAAACAAACCAACCCTGGAGATCTGCTAGATAGGTGTGTGTGAACAGGTAGACTCTGACTTACAATCACAATTGAGCGCAAAATTTCTGTGGCTAAGGGAGACATTTGTTTAAGTACAATTTTGCCCTGTTTTGCCACAGCTGTTAAGTGAATCACTCGATTGTTCAGTTAGTGTTATTTTCACAGTTACGACCTTTGAAGCATTAGCGTTCCCATGATCATGTGATCAAAATTCAGATGCTCGGCAACCGATTCATATTTACAACCCCAGGCACATATTTATCATATGTGTTGGACTGGTGTGAAAGCAAGAAAACGCTGGACAAAAATGCATACGTGGTTGGAAAAGATGATTAAGCAACATATAGATCCGAAACCAGGAATATTTTATATAATGCCAGATCACGGGACCGTCTATTTAGTTTTGCACGCATTGACAGCTGCAAGGGTTGCCTTTGCACTATATTGGAAAAACGAGAGCACGCTTGTTGATGAGGCTGTAATTTGGAAAAGATTAGACCGTGCAGAGATGGAGGGATTGACATTAAAAATAAAGGATAAAGAAGGCACAGAATATTATCTAACCTGGAATATTATCTAACATGGAATAGATGTTATGAATGGTTAGAGATAAGACGGAGAAATTAGATAAAGATTAATGCTACTTTCTGATGGTGAAAACAGTCAACCCATGGAATAGCATTGGGAGCGCCATCACTTGAGACTTTCAAGAAGAGATTGGACTGCCGTTTGTCAGAAATGGTGTAGGGTCTCCTGCTTGGGCAGGGGTTGGACTAGATGACCTACAAGGTCCCTTCCAACTCTGATTATCTGTTATCTGCTAGGTATGAATTAAATATAGAGATGATTTATGCCAATATAATTAATGAATATGCCAATATAATTAACAGAATTATAAATATATATAAATTATAAATTATAAATTATAACTATTCTGTTATACTATTAATACTGTTATTAGTATATGAATTAATATTTCTGATGGCTTTTTCTTTGTTTTTCTGTAAATGATGTGCCTTGACAATATACTGTATTCAAAATGTTCATGAATAAAAAAAGATATACTTGTTTAAAAAAAATTCAGACACTTGGCAACCGACTCATATTTACGACCGTTGCTGTGTCCTGAGGTCATGTGACTCCCCTTTTGCGACCTTCTGGGGAAACCAGATTCACTTAACAACAGGGTGACTAACTTAACGATTGCACTTAACAACACCTAACCAGATTCACTTAACAACAGCGGCGAGAAAGTTCGTAAGAGGAGACAAAACTGAGTTAACCACGGAAATCTTGGGCTCGATTGTGGTTGTAAGTCAAGGACTACCTCTATTGGTGTGTTCACCCCCCCCCCAACAGCATTACACAAAATAAAAGATTGTACAACTCCAAAGGACGGGTGGGAAAACTGCCCTAGTAACACAACACCCTTCCCTGCTCACTCCTGTCTCTTTCAAAACATTTTTCCCAGTTGGACCACAACCAGAAATTGCTAACTGTTTAAGGGAGGTGGGAAAAAAATATCGATATCCCATCTTCCTCCTCCCCTCCCAAATTAGCTCAGCCTTGTTAGCCGTTTGCAGAGTTGAAAACAAATTAAATTACTTTTATTTATATTGTACACCATCAGCAATTTCCACACAATAAGGGGATAAATCCTTATCGGAAATCTGTTGTTTTTTTCCCTTTCTTTAAAGCACAGCCTCATCCAATGATTTGGGGATTGGAGACCACTCTTTATACAAGAACCGGACGGCCACCTGTCTTGAAACACCCCCAGAAAAAGACTAATGTTCCTTTCCCTCCTTCTTTCAAGGAAATTTCACCTGATACAGGTAGTCCTCGACTTAACAACAGTTCATTTAGTTCGAAGTTGCAATGGCAGGGAAGAGAGTGACTTACGACCGGTTCTTCACACTTATGACAATTGTAGCATCCCCGTGGTCACAGGAGCAAAATTGCAACTGGCTCATATTTATGACGGTTGCAATGTCCTGAGGTCCTATGATTCCCTTTTGTGATTATTTAACAAGCAAATATTTATTTATTTATGTATTTATTTTGTCAAGCATGTTTTAGATGACAGATATAATTGGAAGCATGATTAAGAGTACATGGAATGGGTACAAATAAAAGGGGACATTAGGACAGGGACAGTAGGCACATTGGTGCGCTTATGCACGCCCCTTACAGACCTCTTAGGAATGGGGTGAGGTCAACAGTAGACGGTCTAAGGTTAAAGTTTTTGGGGTTTGGGGAAGAAGCCACAGAGTCAGGTAGAGTATTCCAGGCATTGACCACTCTGTTGCTTAAGTCGTATTTCCTGCAATTGAGTTTGGAGTGGTTTACCTTAAATTTGTATCTAGTGTGTGTTCGTGCATTGTGGTTGAAGCTGAAGTAGTCATAGACAGGTAGGACATTATAGCAGGAGCAAAATTCAAAAATGGAGCAAAATTCACATAACAACTATCTCACTCAACAACGAAAACGTTGGGCCCAATTGTGATCGTAAATCAAGGACTATCTGTGTTGTCATTATGATTTGCAGGTAAGGATTATCATGGTTTGGGTATCATTGAGAACAAGACCTTTGGGCAAAAATAGCCAACAGATGTTTTTTTTCAAAAATTCTACCCAGATAAGAGAAGAAAAGAATGTAAACATTCTTCTCCCGCAAATCTCCTTCAGTGTTCAGTACCTATTTGCCTCTTGTGGCAGAGAGTTCCAGAGGCCCGAGTAGCCATCAAAAAGTGTCGTCTTTCATGTTTTGGGAAGTAACTCAAGGGTAGAGTGAAAATCCTCTCCTAAATATGTTAAAATCTGGGTTTAATCCCTGCCTCTGTCCAATAATGATCTGGAAGGACCAGTGAAGGAAGAAAAGAATTGATCCTTTTAACAAAGGCTGGGTTTTTTTTCCCCACCTTCATGGTAAAGGATTTCCTCTGTTTTGAGGCATCAAAGAGCAATCTGCCTATGGGAGGTTTTTTCCCCCCCTTTAAATAAGATAAATCAATGCTATATAATCTTAGCTGGAAATGCTCTCCATTTCTAAGTGCATGTCTAACTACCGTGCCAATAAAAGCTGATTTACAAATTCACTTTAACCAGCTGGCATGGAAACAACAGAATTATGCTACGGATACGTGCAAGCGGAGAAGGAGAAGGAACAGAGGAGTGACAGCCTGAGGTAGATGTAGGAAGGCACCTTCCCTTAAAACAAGGGACTTGATAAACTCCCTGAAAGTTGCTGGTCCCCTTCCTCTTTTTCTTATTTGTTCCCCTTTGCAAAAGAGGCTTCTGTTTTGCTACCTCATTCTCTGGCCACTGTTAGGTGCCTTTTCCTGTTTTGTGCAAACCTCCCTTAAGATTGAATGAAAGGGTGAAAAGCCAAGGAAGCTGCAGACCACTAGAGAGATGGTTGTGTCAAAGAAAAATGGGCCTTTTTCTTTCTCTTCTCTTTTCTTCATTCTTTCTGGCTTTCCTGTTTTCTCTTTCTTTTTTTTCCCTTCCTTCCCTCCTTCCTCTTCCTTCCTTACTGGCTAATCTTTTTCCCTCCCTATTTTCCTCCTCCTTTCCTTTCCATTTCTTTTTTCTTTCTTTCTTTCTTTCTCTCTTACCTTTTTTCTTTCCTTTCCCTCTTTCTTTCTTTTCCTTCCTTCCTGCCTGATCCTTCTCCCTCCCTCCCTCCCTCCCTCCCTCCCTCCCTTGCTTCCTTCTTTCCTTTTTTCCTGTTATATAGAACTCCTAAATTCTCACTTTTTATATTTGTCATGTTTGCTTGTTTTCTAATCTTCCTCCCTCCCTATTTTCCTCCTCCTTTCCTTTCCATTTCTTTTTCTTTCTTTCTCTCTTACCTTCTTTCTTTCCTTTCCCTCTTTCTTTCTTTCCTTCCTGCCTGTTCCTTCTCCCTCCTTCCCTCCCTCCCTCCCTTGCTTCCTTCTTTCCTTTTTCCTATTATATAGAACTCCTAAATTCTCACTTTTTATATCTGCTATGTTTGTTCGTTTTCTTTCTTTCTTTCTTTCTTTCTTTCTTTCTTTCTTTCTTTCTTTCTTTCTTTCTTTCTTTCTTTCTTTCTTTCTTTCTTTCTTCTTCCTTCCTTCCTTCCTTCCTTCCTTCCTTTCTTTCTTCCTTTCCTTCTCTCTCTCTCTCTCTCTCTCTCTCTCTCTCTCACACACACACACACCTCACTTCAACCACTTCATTTTAACACACCCCCCCAACATCAAACTGAAAGAAATAATACGAGGGAGAAATACTTGGCTTATGGGTCTTTCTGCAGGCAAGAAGACAAATCAAAAACCGTGTGAGCTGGCCAGCTAATCCATCTCCCACTTCCATTTCTGGCAGTCTGGACCCTCCAAAATTCACCACCCCGTTTGTCTTCCCTTCAACATGGAAGGAGGTCCTTATCAAAGATTTATGACTCCCATCAGAAGCCTTAAGCTGTCAAGTATCATCACGGAGCGCTGAGGCTTACATCTGTAAAGTTGGCATTTGAGCTGAGTTGGCAAAGGAGCCAGGGGGGGCGTTTGACTCAAATCCCTGCAGGGACAGTGTGCAGGCAGCGGAACTTCGGTCCAGGTCTGGCTGCCTAAACGGGACCTCTGGGCGTGCGCAGAGGGCTCCGTGGAACCCTTAACTGAACAATGAGAGCCCCTCCGTCCTATTGCCGGAGATATAAGCCATCAAAGATCTCCACGTAGCCAAGATGGGAGTGGAGAAAGAAAAGAGCTAAGAGGATAACAGATAATATGAGATGAAAAACTGGTGCGCCAATCACTGCAACGGTAATTATCATAATGATCTTTGTAACTAGAGGTCATGATGATAATTTTCGCCCTGTCCAGGGAACATAGCAGTACTCCCTTCCTAATGAGACACGGATCATTGAAAAAAGGACAGCGGGTTAAAAAAGAAGTTCTCCTTCTGGTTTCCTGTTTTATTTATCCAAAAAAAATATATATATCACGGGGTTAAAAGGGACCTTGGAGGTCTTCTAGTCTCACCCTTGCCCAGGGCAGGAATTCTCAGGCCATTCCAGACTCGACAAATGCGACTTGGCAACTTGTGTTTCCACTAAAAGTCTGTAGAGATTCTCAGTCATCCAAGTTCACGGTTGTCCCTAAAGGTGCGTTTCCAGGAAGCAAGAGGATTTCCTTGTTTTTTTTCTTTTGAAGGCGTTTCACTTCTCATCCAAGAAGCTTCTTTGGCTCTGAAGAAGCTTTGTTTCCGCTGTTGGAATAGCTCTCGCCATCAGGAAGTTCCTCCCTATTTCAAATTTAGATTTTCTTCATGGCTTTCTTTTGATACTCTCTGTGATAGGCTCTGGGAGAGAAGCAACCTGGAACTCAGGAGGAATTTCCCGACAGTGAGAACAATTAATGAGTGGAACAACCTTCAGAAGTTGCGAATGCTCCAACACTGGAAGTGTTTAAAAAGATGTTGGATAACCCTTTTTCTGAAGTGGTGTGGGGTTTCCTGCCTAAGCAGGGGTTGGACTAGAAGACCTCCAAGGTCCCTTCCAACTCTGTTATTCTATTCTATTTTATTCTATTCCCTATTCTATTCTATTCTGCATTCTATTCTATTCTATTCTATTCTATTCTATTCTATTCTATTCTATATTTCTATCCTCTATATTCTATTCTATTCTATTCTTCCATTCCATTCTGAATTCTGAATTCTATTCTATTCTATTCTATTCTATTCTATTCTATTCTATTCTATTCTTTCCTATTCGATTCGATTCTATTCCATTCCATTCCATTCCATTCTATTCTATTCTATTCTATTCTATTCTATTCTATTCTATTCTATTCTATATTTCTATCCTCTATAGTCTATTCTATTCTATTCTATTCCATTCCATTCTGAATTCTATTCTATTCTATTCTATTCTATTCTATTCTATTCTATTCTTTCCTATTCTATTCTATTCTATTCCATTCCATTCTATTCTGAATTCTATTCTATTCTATTCTATTCTATTCTATTCTATTCTATTCTATTCTATTCTATTCTATTCTATTCTATTCTATTCTATTCTATTCTATATTTCTATCCTCTATAGTCTATTCTATTCTATTCTATTCTATTCTATTCTATTCTATTCTATTCTATTCTATTCTATTCTATTCTATTCTATTCTATTCCATTCCATTCCATTCCATTCCATTCTATATTTCTATCTTCTATCTTCTATTCTATTCTACTCCCTATTCTATTTTATTCTATTCTAACTATTAAGGAGGAGATGTCTTCACCCTCTTTCTCTCACACAGGATATCTGGGCTGAGCTGCCTCTTTCTCCTCTGGACTGCACCCCCTCCCTTTTGGGGATCCGCCTCCTCACAGGTACCGTCTACCAGACTCGGACAGTGAGGAGGTTGGGGAGGAATCTGGGCCAGTCCCGGGGTCTGGGGGAGGTTCTGATGAGGGCTCTGCGTCGGCGGCAGAGATGGGGCCAGGGCCATCCAACAGCTATCAGCTGGCTTCGGAGTCGGAGATCAGTGGGGCAGAAGAACAGCTGGAGTCTGTCCCTAGTGTGCACATGCACAGAGCTGCCAGGAGAAGGGCAGGAACAAGGGTCAACTCGGGAGTAAAGGCACAGGTGGATGGTGAACAGCCCTTCCCATTGGGAATAAAGAGGAGCGAAAGGAGAAGTGGTGTTTTCAGGAGACAATTAGTTCAATTCATTAGGGTGAAGATCTGTTCCTGACTTCTGGCCAAGTCATTGCTTGCTACAGCGTGGCCTTTGGAAGATATCGGCCTGGCAACTCTCCAAGCCTGATAAAGGTCTGTCATTGTGAAATCTCACAAAAATACTGTTGGCTGGGACTTCGCTGGGGAGGGATTCCCTTTAACCTAAATAAAAGGGGTTTTTATCGGGACAAGGAGTCGGCTTCATGATTTTGGGAAAGCCTGGGTCAGAACATTGCTCTTCTTCCCGAAACCCAGTAAGACTTGGCTTCCCAGTGTAATGACACCTTCAGAGTCCAGGGAGAAATTCCCAAGCTGTCCTTCCGTTCTCCCTCCCTTTCAATTAAGAGAAGAGCCATCAGGTTTGTGGCCACCTCACCTGCGCAAATGCTTCCCACTCCTGGCTGTTGGGTGAACAGGTAAGTGGCTGTTCTCTTCATCCGTAACAGAGGGACGTCCAGCTGGTTAGGTGTGAACCCTTTCTCAACACCCAATTATAACTGAGACCATGGTAGTGACGACTGAAAAAAGTTTCTGTTTTAGCAACCTGGGAGATAAAT
>NC_142005.1:5749545-5789545 GCF_049901715.1 Pseudonaja textilis
AGGGAGGGAGGGAGGAGGAGAGAGAGGGAGGGAGGGAGAGAGAGAGAGGGAGGGAGGGAGGAGAGAGAGGAGGGAGGGAGGGAGAGGGGGAAGGAGGGAGGGAGGGAGAGAGAGAGGAGGGAGGAGAAGAGGGAGGGAGGGAAGGGAGGGAGGAGAGAGAGAGAAGGAGGGGGAGGAGGGAGAGAGAGAGAGAAGGAGGGAAGGAGGGAGAGAGAGAGAGAGAAGAGAGGGGGGAGAGAGAGAGAAAGGAGGGAGGGAGGGAGGGAGAGAGAGAGAAGGAGGGAGAGAGAGAGAGGAGGGAGAGAGAGAGGAGGAAGGAGGAGAGAGAGAGAGAGGGAGAGAGAGGAGGGAGGGAGAGAGAGAAGGAGGAGGGAGAGAGAGGAGGGAGAGGAGAGAGAGAGAAGGAGGGAGGGAGGGAGAGAGAGAAGGAGGGAGGGAGAGAGAGAGAAGGGGAGGGAGAGAGGGAGGGAGGAGGAGAGAGAGAAGGAGGGAGGGAGGGAGAGAGAGAGGAGGAGAGACAGGGGAGAGGAGAGAGAGCTGAGCCCCCAGACGCCAAAGGGAGAGTAAGGCGACCCTAAACGGCACTCCTCAGTATTAATAAGCCAGGAAGAAGGCCGGCCGGGAGCCCGTTGGAACTGACAGCGGGGCGGGAGGGGAGGGAGATCAGGGCCGACGGGGAGGGGAGAAGAACCGGCGCCATCGCTTCGACACATCCGCCGAGGGGCCTTTGAGGGCCTCTTTTGGGGCGACTCCGTTTCCCCGGCTAATCGTTGGCGAGGGCGAGCCGCCTCCGCTGCGGCCGACGGGGCCGATGGCTTCAGACGGCGGGGTCTCGTCAATGGCCCGGCTGACGGTCGGGTGCATTTGGGGCGGCGGGGGGGGATGTCTTAGGGGGCTGCTCTCCTCCTCCTCCTCCTCCTCCTGCTGCCACCCTGGCTTAACCGCTCCCTTTTCTTCTTCTTTTTTTATTTATTGTGCGAGGTCCCCCGTGCGATTCTCCAGAGCTGGAGGAGCTGATCAACTCCAGGGATTCCTCGGCTCAGCTTTCAGAGGCGGTTTGCGGCTGCGGGGGGGGGGGAGATGCGCGGGGGATTCTTCTTGGCTCTTTCTTCGTCTTTCTAGGATTTCCCCATCTGTTTTTTCTCCTTTCCTTCCTTCCTTCCTTCCTTCCTTCCTTCCTTCCTCCGCCCCCCCTTCCCTCTCCTCCAACTCTTTTCCTTTCCTTGCTTCCATCCTCCCTTCCTCTCTCTCTCCCTCCCTTCCTTCTTCCCTCCTTCCCTCTCTTCCAGTTTTCCCTCCCCATCCCTTTATTGCTTCCTCCACCTCTCCCTTCTTTCCTCCCTCCCCTCCAATTCTTTTTCCTTCCTTCCTTCCTTCCTTCCTTCCTTCCTTCCTTCCTTCCCCTTCCTTCCTTCTTCCGGCCTTCCTTTTTTCCAATTCTTTCCCCTCCCTCCCTTTATTGCTTTCTTCTCCTCCCCTCCCTCCTTCCTTCCTTCCTTCCTTCCTTCCTTCCTTCCTCCCTCCCTTCCTCCTTCCCTCCTTCCCTTCCTCCCTTCCCTTCCCTTCCTCCCTCCCTCCCTCCTTCCTTCCTCCCTTCCTTCCTTCCTTCTCTTCTTCATCAAACTTCCTGCATTTGGACCCTCTATTTTTCATCTGATTGGATAGTAGCTGCTAGCCAATCTTCGCCAATTTCAAAACAACAAGCAGGTCTGTGTGTGTGTGTGTGTGTGTGTGTGTGTGTGTGTGTGTATCTGTCTGTGTGTGTGTGTGTGTGTGGCATGAAGCCGAAAGCACCAGCCTGAGGATGGCCAGTGGGACCTCACCAAAATGTCGCCAAGATACTCTTAATTTTACACAGGAAAAGACCCAAACACACCTAGACCTACATACCTGTACCCGTGAAAATCTCCGTGAAAATCTATGAAAACAAATATATATATGTTTTCTGAGGGTCTTGCAGGTATTTGTATGTGGATCTTTGGTTATTCGGGTTTTCTCCCGTGTAAGATTGGAAGTATCTAGGGAACGTTTCGATAAAGTCTCATGCATCATCTTCAGGCTTCTGTCTTCTGCTCTGTGCTTCTCAGCACAGAGCATATAATACAGAGAGAGAGAAGAGAGAGAGAGAGAGAGAAGAAGAGAGGCGCTCTGGCCCTGCTTGTTGTTTTGAAATTGGCCAATTCTCCCTATATACAGTGTATATATATATGTATATATATGGATCTTTGGTTGTTGGGTTTTCTCGCGTAAGATTCAAGTATCTAGGCAACGTTCGATGAAGTCTCATTCATCATCTTCAGGCTTTTGTCTCCGGCTCTGTGCTTCTAGAGTAATGGAGATTTCAGCTGCTTCCTCCTTTTAACTGCCAGTGGGGTGGGACTTGATTGGGTGGGGGCTTGGCTGTGTTCTGATTGGGTGGGGTGTTTCTCATTGATATATATACCAATTGAGGATATATATATATATATATATATATATATATATATATATATATATAACACACAACTCCCATATATCTTGGGAGAAGCCAATGGCAACCACTTCTGGAAACACCACAGGTACATCCCTAAAATCCCTCCTGCCTCCGTGTTTTCTGGAGTATCCCAATGAGCAGTTCTCAAAACCTCTGAAGGTATCACTGAGGCAGCATGCAAACCGTAGGTGCTCAACAGGGCACTGTCCTTTCCCATCTGCCATACGTCCTTGCCTTCACCCAAAGCATGCATTCTTCAACCAGTTTTGGCTATCCTAAAAAACCCCTCCTCTCAATCCCCCCCAATGTGCTAATCGTTCAATTAGCAAAGTCTTGAGCTGAACGGTCTCAGGTGTCATGCGAGCCACGCCATTCATGCAGAGCAAACTGTGGATTTCCACAGCCCCTTCCATCCACCCAGTTCCTTGGTGTTGGGAGAATCAGCTCACCATTCTAGAAAGAACCATCCATTGACTTTAGCTAATGGGTGAATCCAACCTTTTAATGCCTTTCTAAATGACCCGGAAGGAAAACAAAGGCAGTTGCCATGGATGGTAAAAAGAAAACAAATTCATTTTGTTTTTAAAAGTACAAAAAGAAAAAAAACAACACCAAAATTCTTCAAGCAAAACAACTCATTTACCACCATCTTCTTATGAACGGGGCTCTATGCTTTCTGGAAGGGAAGGCGGCTTTTTTATTTTATTTTTTAAACCAAGTATAAGTGTAATTGTAAGGTGCAGCTGCAGGCTGAGATGGATTTAGCTCTGTCAAAAGCAGGCAAAGGAGAGGCGCTCGGATGGCTCCAAAATCAAGAGAACTGTGCTCACCTCGGAAAGTGCAGCGAGGGACAATAAAAGGCTGATCAAACAGCCAATAGAACAGCTGGTAGAAAGACAGATAAGAAAAAATGATAGACAGGATGACTGAAAAGGACATGCAGTGAGCCGGACAGATATTAATAGGCAAGAAAAGAAAAAGAACTTGAGGCTGAATTCAGAATCTTGGATATTTACTCAAGTTTCCCCAAATGGTAAAAGGGAGTTTGGGGCTTATTTTTTCTTATGGAAAGAGGGCACTCATATTTTGGGGGGGTTCACTTGGAAAGAGGCTAGTTAAGGTACAAATTCAGCTAGGAGTAAATGCCAATAAATTCAATAGTGACTCGACGTCTCCAGTGCAGTGGGAATCCAAGCTAATTAACCATGTTTTCTTTGGAATTCTATCAGGGTTTGAATCGGCAAAGAACAAAAACATGGAGAACTTGGCTTACGAGAGAGAGGAAGTGGCCATGATCCCCCCTCATTGGTTGCAGCTGGGGAGAATAGTATATAAGAGAGACGATTAAAACACAGCATTGCCAGAACCAAAGTATGTGTTACTTTGGGCTGAAATTATCTGAGTTGGCGTCCTTCCAACAGACTGTGCCTTGTTATCTCCTTGAAGCTGGTAATTACTTATCCTGGTCCGTTGTGGAAATTCCTTCACTGTAGTTTGTTTTGGTTTTTTATTTCACCTCCATCTGCTCATTAAGTTCGGACTGTATTGCTTTCCTTTGAAGGCTATTTTTGAGTACGTTTTATCTCCAGTTGAGGATTATTGAACAGTGGAGGCCAAGTTGGAGGCATTAAAGGACATTTATTTACGTTTTGGATTTTGTTACCTTTGTGTTACACTCCAGGTCCTCACATTAAGTGAATCACTGCAGCTGTTAAGTTAGCCACATGGTTGTTAAGGGGATCTGGCTTCCCTGTGGACTTTGCTTGTCAGAAGGTGGCCAAAGGAGACCATGTGATCCCCTTGCAACCGTCATAAATATGAACCAATTGCCAAGCACCTGAATTTGGATCACGTGACCACGGGGAAGCTGCAATGATCCTAAACATGAAAAACCGTCATAAGTCTTTATTTTTTCCAGTGCTGCTGTAACTTCGCTAAATGAATTGTTGTAAGTCATGGGTTACCTGTTTAGTCACAAAGCGGTGAGAGCCATATATGCTAGTTTCAGTTCACTGCAGTGGTGGCGGTTCTGGCAGCCAGTTGCAGCGATGAGTAGCAGAGACCAAACCCATTCTCTCCACCGCCTGCCGTTGGGCCTGGGCTTCCACTCTCACTTTTATCTGCTGAATTTGAAGCGCAGCTGCTTTGCGCGGCACAGAATAGTGTCTCACGGCAGCTGCTGAAGCGACTGGGATCATGCAGGCTTGCAGGAGGCGAGTTAGAACACCTCTGCGCCTGTGCCAAGTGTGCATTTGGCACACATGTGCACACAAACTGCGTGCATGGGCGCAAAGCACGCCCACCAAGCCACGCCCACCAAACCGGTGGCAAAAATATTTCAATCCCACCACTGGTTCACTGACATGACGATGAGGAGAATAATGACGATTAAAACTAACAAGAACAATAATAATAACCTAGCAAAGGAATATAAGAATGCCCTCATGGAAACTAATTTACATTAAGCTTCCTTTTGGCAAAAAAAAAAAAAACACATCAAAGTTATAGTCCTATTTTTAGAACACAGCAAAAATGTTTTAATTATTCTACACCAACTGTTTATGCGCTTTGTCCAGAACTTAAAATAGTTTAAACTGCTGATTGTAATCTACAGTTTTTGCTTGCCAGATTTGTTGTCTCAAGACCTCCAGCGTGAGATGCCGAGGCATATATGGGTTTGTCGATTGGTAAAGAAAATTAGGCCTCCAGGGAAAAAAAAACTTTTCCAACACCTGAGGATTTGTAAAGCTTATTTTAATTAGCTTCCAGGAAAATCCACCAAGGTGCAAAATGCTTCTTCTTCTTCTTCTTCTTTTTTTTAAAAAAAACACAAAATCATACCACTTAGAAATCCTTCTTTTATGAATAATGTGACTTCGCTTGTGAGAGTTGAGAGGTTATAAAACAATTTTCAAGACTAACGTGTTATGGGAAGTGTGTTTTATTTCCACCACCTCTCCTTTTTTTTTTTTTCTTGCTTTAATGCTACAAGTACCCCTCTCAGAGACTCTCAAATGTGATTGCTTCAGGAACCTTTCAGACAACTAGAATGGCTAAAGAGCAAACGAGCAAAGGGAGGTTAAATTTCTAAGCCAAAGAGACAATCGGTACAAGGTATTAAAATTAAGTATTAGATGTGCAATGCACAGATCATGAATTTTGAAGTCTTGCCTATATCCTGGGGGAACTAAAAAAAAACAACCCCATTTTAATTATTTATTTACCCAATTCATTTCGTTCTGACAGCGAGCAAGCTGTAGGGAAAGCACTGTTGTCAATCATATAAAAAGAAAAGATTTACAGTAAATAATAAGGTGTTTATTTTGGTTTTTTTTTTTAAAAAGCCAACTAATGACCCATCCCCTATTGATCAAATATAATCAACCTGGATGGTGTCAAACAGAGGCTATAAACACATCTCAAAAGCACTTGGTTGTAAGTAATTTTCTGAATGACATCCAGGAAAAGGCATTTCTACTGGGAGGCTGTTTAAAAAGATGGACTCTTGAAACGCAGGCAATTTCCCCTCTTGAAAACATTAACTGGATAAACCTTGGGGCCATTTTTTCTTTGAAATGGAGAGGGCTAAGGAGTCAACTATTTCATTTGTGTGAGAGTTATTGTAGTAATAACCAGCTTAAGCCAAGTTGAAACTTTAAACAGAGATAGACCTTGATTTACCGCCGTAATGGTAAGTCTGTCTATCATGATTGTAAGCCAGCATGGTTGTAAATCGACTCACCCATATTAATCAGGATAGAAGTGGATGGGAGCTTGTAGGTCTTCTATACAGATTAAAGGAGATTAACAGAGTTGGAAGGGACCTTGTAGGTCATCTAGTCCAACCCCTGGCCCAAGCAGGAGACCCTACACCATTTCTGACAGATGGCCCACAATTTCTGGATGAACGCCGTTAATTGTCCTCGCTGTTAGGAAATTTCTCCTTATTTACAGGTTGAATCTCTTCTGGATCAGTTTCCATCCATTTTTCCTTGTCTGGCCTTCAGGTGCTTTGGAAAATAGGTTGACCCCTTCCTCCTCTCTGGAGCAGCCCCTCAGATATTGGAACATTGCTATCATGTCTCCTCTGGTCCTTCTCTTCCCTAGACCAGCCATGGCCAGTTCCTGCAGCTGTCCATTGTATGTTGTATTTGGGGTGGACTAGAAGACCTCTGAAGTCCTTTCCAGACCTAGGCCATGCCCAGTTCCTGTAACCGTTCATTGTCTATTTCAGCCTCCAGTTCCCTTAATCATCCTGGTTGCTCTTCTCTGCACTCTTTCCAGAGTCTCAACATCTTTTTTATAATATGGTGGCCAAAACTGGATGCAGTACTCTAGGTGTGGCCTTACTAAGGCTTTATAGAGTGGTATTAGTCCCTCCCTTGATCTCGATTGTATCCCTCTGTTAATGCAATTTAGGATTGCATTGGCTTTTTTGGCTGCTGCTGCACACTGCTGGCTCATATTTAGCTAGTTGTCCACTAAGACTCCAAGATCCCTCTCACAGTTACTGCTATTAAGCCTGGTTTCACCCAGTCTGTATGTGTACTTTTGGTTTCTGTTGCCTAAGTGTAACACTTTACTTTTCTCTTCATTGAATTTCGTTTAATCAGAT
Source organism: Pseudonaja textilis (assembly GCF_049901715.1). Taxonomy (NCBI): domain Eukaryota; kingdom Metazoa; phylum Chordata; class Lepidosauria; order Squamata; family Elapidae; genus Pseudonaja; species Pseudonaja textilis. Next base: position 5,756,634 of record NC_142005.1, read on the forward strand.
AGGGCCCAGAGTTCCAGTCTGTCTAGTATAGTGAGGGTCTTCTAACTTGAAAGGTTTAAGTCTTGTGGACTTCAACTCCCAGAATTCCCGAGCTAACATGACTGGAGGAGGAATTCTAGGAGTTGAAGTCCACACGTCTTAAAGCGGTCAAGTTTGAAGACCCCTGCCCTATAGCATTTCAGACAAGTGGCTGTCCAGTCTTTTCTTAAAAACTTCCAGTGTTGGAGCACCCAAAATTTCTGAAGGCAAGAGACCATGGGGATGTTGCAATGGTCATAGATTTGAAAACCGGTCCTAAGTCAGTTTTTTTTTCCCCAGTGCCGTAGTAATATTGAATGGTCAGTAAATGAACTGTTGTAAGTCAAGGACTACCTATCTATACAAGGCTTCAAAATGTCTCCAGGAATCAAAATTAACTGGCAGGAGCTTTTTCTCTCTCTCTCTTTCAGTTCTCCGCAACAGCATTTCTCAAGTCTCTAGTGGGATCCGTAAATAGTTAAAAGTGGAACACAAGATAAGTCACTGCAATTTTAATTAAATCATTAAACTCTCTGTAAATAATAAATGTAATAACAACATGCTTGTAAATATAGAAATGACTGTTTGGGGTGGGGAATGCGGGCTGTTTGTTCTTCACATTTTAGAGCTCAGATTCTCTGATAGAGCAATTGAGAGTAGGAGAAGCTGAAAAGTAAAGATAGGGAAAGCTGGACTAAAACACTTTGATAAGGTGTTTCAATCACAGCTTAGTGTGTACGTGTTTGTGTAGAGATATAGATATAAATGTAGATTCTTTGTTGTAGTACGTCCAAAAGTATGTTTTCAGTGATCAGGAAAAAATTTTTCCTGCCAATTGGAGCAGAACATTTCCAATATTTGCTGCAGTCTTTAAGGAACACAAATATACATACCACTAGTAAAGTCAACTTTCCTTCAGCTATTGGATTCCAAGTGGAATTCGTTGTTGTTGTTTTTTAAATATAATTATTACAGGTATCAATAGCGCTTAGACTTATATACCGCTTCACACTGCTTTTACAGCCCTCTGGAGAAGAGAAGAAGAAGGAAGGAAGGAAGGAAGAGAAGAGAAGAGAAGAGAAGAGAGAAGAGAAGAGAGAGAAGAGAAGAGAAGAGAGAGAAGAGAAGGGAAGGAAGGAAGGAAGGAAGGAAGGGAAGGGAAGAGAAGAAGAGAAGAGAAGAGAGAACAAGAGAAGAGAAGAGAAGAGAAGAGAGAAGGAAGGAAGGGAAGGAAGGAAGGAAGGAAGAGAAGAGAAGAGAAGAGAAGAGAAGAGAGAGAAGAGAAGAGAAGAGAGAGAGAGGAACAGAATAAGACTAGACTAGACTAGGAATAGAATAGAATAGAATAGAATAGAATAGAATAGAATAGAATAGAATAGAATAGAATAGAATAGAATATCGGAATAAAGAATAGAATAGAATTCTTTATTGGACAAGTGTGATTGAGCACACAAGGAATTTGTCTTGGTGCAAATACTCTCAAGTATACATAAAAGAAAAGAGACATTCGTCAAGAGTTGAGAATCATAAGGTATGACACTTAATGATAGTCATAGGGTACAATAAGCAATCAAATCATACCAGGAAACAGTCAATCTAGCCCTCTCTAAGCCAGTTGCCAAATGCCCAAATTTTGGTATCATAAGACTGTGGTGAGGTGTGACCGTTATACGTGTGTAAGTCCCTTTCTTCAGGACGGTTGTATCTTCGAACGATTGCTAAATGGAGAGTTGTAAGTCAAGGATTACAAGCACTGATTTATTCCCTTTATACAGCTGCCCAATTCACTGGGCCACTTACCAAAAATTTTAAACCCATAATAAACATCCAAGGTTTTATATGGCAAATCTAGACGGCCTACTCAAAAGCAGAGACAAATCCCCCTGCCAACAAAGGGGCGTAGAGTCAAGGCTGTGGTTCCCCCAGTGGCAATGTATGGCTGGGAAAGTTGGACCGTAAGGAAGGCTGAGCGCCAAAGAATGGAGGCCTTTGAACTCTGGGGATGGAGGAGGCTCCAGCGAGTCCCTTGGACAGCAAGGCCATCCAACCGGTCAGTCCTAGAGGAGCTCCACCCTGGCTGCTCTTTAGAAGGCCGGATCCTGGAGAGGAAACTCAAAGACTTTGGCCAACGCGTGAGAAGGAAGGACTCGCTGGAGAAGAGCCGAATGCTGGGAACGATGGAGGGAAAAAGAAGAAGAAGGGAACGACAGAGAAGGAGGTGGCTGGAGGGAATCCCTGAAGCAGTTGGCGTGAGCTTCAATGGACTCCAGAAGATGGTAGAGGACAGGAAGGCCTGGAGGAATGTTGGGTTGTACACGACTTCGCAACTAACAACAACAACAACAAACATCCAAGATCAGAAACGAAACAAGGGGCATCTGAGGATAACCGCTCAACTCTCTAAAATATTTTTAAAAAGAATTTCGCTTAGACTCAAGGTCGTTCAACATCTTGGCCCAGTGCTTGCGGGGAAAAACCTCCTCTTCAGACTGGAACCAAGATTCCCTATTGCCTATTATCAAAATTATCAAATGTTATAAATAAAGAATGCAGAAAGATTCTCCTGCTGCCTATCATAGAAGCGAGATGCGCTATGTCGTTTGCAGGCCAAATTTCCACCAGATCTGCCAAAGCAATACACAAACAAATAATTACACACTATTACAACCACATGGAAGCGGCGTAGCACACAAGCCAGCGAAAGGCCTTCAAAACATCCTAAGCAAACTGGAAAACCCAGCAATCCCAGAAGGAAAAACAAGGATCATCTTATATATATCATCTTAAGGACTGCAACAATCACTATGGAGGACAAACAGGCAGAATACTTCCGTTTATTTTTATTTTATTTATTTTATTTGGTTTGTCAATTGCTTACAAAATCCATGAACACCAACTCTCTCAGTCAGAAGGCAGGATGAAAATTTTTTTCAATTTCACCATATAGATGGGCTAGTTTGATACCCGTGCTTCGCTACGAAACTATGTGGTCAGGCTTCGTTTTGGGGGAGGAAAATAAGGGGAGGAAATTGTGCCTTTGACTACCAGCATCCATCGGTATTCATCTGGCTAGAGTCCTGTCAAGTGTGTGAGAGAGTTGAGGGCTGTTTGGAAACTGAAAGAGTATTTGCTGTGTGAGCAAAGAGAAGACAGCAAGGAGCTTCGGCGGGGCTTAGCTCAACTGTTCTGTACTAAAGCTGCTTGTTGCTATGAAACAAAGTCCTCTGCTTGTGTTTTGCATTTGGAAGAGATTTCTTTTCAGGTGGGGAGGGGGAGTAGAACTCCTTAGCATCCGAGCGTGTTAATAATAATAATATAGGAAATATTAATGCTCTGATGGTCATTTTGAAAAACCCTTTCTTAGTGAGCACCTAGGAGCCAAGAGGCACATGGGTGTCAAATTTCAAGTTTGTAGGCTTTACGGTTCTGGAGATTTTGTGATGATGCATGAGTGGTATTTCGCTTTTATATATATACATTGAACCTTAGTTTCAGTTGGGACAATGTGACCATCCTAGACCAGGCCTAGTCCAAAAAGTCCCAGGGATTTCTAGAAGCCTGGTACTCTGACAAACCAGCCATCAATAGACACATAGACATTAGCCACCTCTGTAGACTATGCAAAAGAGGCAACCAACCAGCCCAAAACAGAACTAAAAGACTCCAGAGCTTCTCCATAACCACCCAGATTAGGATTGATTAACTCCAAGGTTCAACTTCAGACCAACAGTCAAGTAAACAACACGCCAGTCAAGAAACTGCCAAAAAACCCACCAGTAAAACAGCCCGACCAAGATAGGCAAGTCACCAGAATATAAACTGATAGCAAACAGCACTCCTTACTGACACTGATGATGTTACCTAGCTGGGTGGTGAAACGTCTGCAAGAAAACAAGCAAGCAAAGAGGGCACCCCTCATAATTACACACGGTCTTCTCTCGATGTCGCCTGTTGCTTAAAGGCCTGTTGCTCCCCCACCCAACCCACCGCTGCCTTTCTCTCTTCCCTTCCCTGCTCCGCTTCCCTCCAGCGCCAGCCAGCCTTGCATTTAGCAGGAGAAGTGATTAATCCCACGGCAATGGTGGAGCAGATCTGACTCAATTAGCCACAGCTCAGGGGCTCGGGTGACAGCTCCGGGACCATTTCCAAGTCTCATTTATCACCCAAGAAAATTCTGGAAGCCGGGAACCGAGGGATAGACAGCGTCTTTGGTTATTCTAAGGAGCAAGGAGGACATGGAAAGAGGGAATTAAAATCCGGAAGAGGACCCCGTGCCAGGAAATCTCAAGGGAAGGTTGAGAGTCGCATACAACGTCCTACCAGTCAATGACTACTTCAGCTTCAACCGCAACAATACAAGAGCACACAAACTCAATGTTAACAGCTCCAAACTTGATTGCAGGAAGTACGACTTCAGCAACAGAGAGTGTTCAATTCCTGGAATGCACTCCCTGACTCTGTTGTTACATCCTCTAACCCCCACTCCTTTAACCTCAAACTAACCACTATTGACCTCACCCCATTCCTAAGAGGTCTGTAAGGGGTGTGCATAAGTGCCTACAGTCCCTGTCCTATTGTCCCCATTTATTCCTACCTATTTCCTGTATTTTTACCCATGTTTATACTTATACCTATTATCTTGTAAGCGATTGACAAATCAAATAAATAAATAAAAGGAAGGAAGGAAGGGGGGAGGAAGGAGAACAGGGAAAGGGAAGGAAGGAAGGGGAGAAAAGAAGGAAGAAAAGAAGGGAGGAAGTGGGAGGAAGGAAGGAAGGAAGGAAAGAAGGAAGGAAGGAAGGAAGGAAGGAAGGAAGGAAGGAAGGAAGGAAGGAAGGAAGGAAGGAAGGAAGGAAGGAAGGAAGGAAGGAAAGAAAGAAAGGAAGGGAGAGAATACCCATTCCTAAGAGGTCTGTAAGGGACGTGCATAAGTGCACCATCGTGCCTACAGTCCCTGTCCTATTGTCCCCATTTATTCCTACCTATTTCCTGTATTTTTACCCATGTTTATACTTATACCTATTATCTTGTAAGCTATTGACAAATCAAATAAATAAAATAAAATAAAAAATGTTGGCACTTCCAGCATCCCTGAATTCCTCACACTCATCATGTTTGCATGCGACGAAGACTTAATTTTCACAAAAAGAAGGACTAGGGGCGATACGATAGCAGCATTTCAATATTGAGGGGCTGCCCCAAAGAAGAGGAGGGGTCAACTTATTCTCGAAAGCACCCAAAGGCAGGACAAGAAGCAATGGATGGAAACTAAGCAACTAAAGAAGCAACTTGGAACTAAGAAGACATTTCCTGACGGTAGGAACAATTAACCATTGGAACGACTTGCCACCAGAAGTTGTGAATGCTCCAACGCTGGAGGTTTTTTAAGAAGAGGTTGGATAACCAGTTTGTCTGAAGTGGTGTAAGTTTTCCTGCCTCAGCAGGGGGGTTGGACTAGAAGACCTCCGAGGTCCCTTCCAACTCTGTTGGTCTGTTATTCACCTGTTCTTGGACTTCATGAAATTGAATAATTCCCCTAGAAAGGTGTTGTTGTTTTTTTTCATACAAAGGAATCGAGCAGCTCAGAGACAAAGGTGTTCAGATAAAGGCAGCCACTGGCACGCTAGTTTTTGACATGCAAGGCTGAGCCTTCTTTGAGGGGTTGAAAAACCCCAACCCTAATAATTATTCCTGGCAAAAAGACATCCGACCAGTGCGTTTCGGAGTATGAAGTTATAGAGAGAGAAAAAAAGGTGTAAATGATAAGATAAGGATTATCCTGATTTCTGAAATGGAATGGCTGAGATTAGCAAAAGAAGAGAAATTGTTCAGTATGAAGGGTTTTGGTTTTTTTTTTAATACGAGTATATCCAATTAGCACCTCCTGAACCTATTTGCAAACTTTTCTGAGGGAGATCATAAGTCAGAAAGGTAGATTTTTAAAAAAAACAAAAAACTGTGGATAGAAACGTGATATATTGGTAAAAAGTGCTTGTGAAGAAAATGTATGTGCCAAAAGTGGGGGAAAAAGGCGGGGTGGTGTATATTGGGAGAAAATACCTCCGGTGCTATCTATTCTTTTTCATTTCTGGCATAAAGAAAACAAAGGAAACTTGCGATCTTTTGGCAAACGGAGAAACTTGAGCGAAAACCAAATCGACCATCAGATTTGATCATCCCTACAGGAGAAATAAATTTGCCAGCTCACTGAGAGTCAGACTCAGCAGGTGCTTTGACTAAATGACTTAATGCACAGAAAACAAACAAAGAGACGCCAGAAACAAACTGAGAAGGATGCAGGTTGAGTTGCCCTCGTCCAGCGTAAGAACTAAACGGGTTAATTGAAAAAAGAAACATGTTCAAGAATTGGAGGAAGGGAGGGAGAGAGAGAGGGAAAGAGAGAGGGAAGGAGGGAGGAGGAGAAGAAAGGAAGGAAGGGAAGGGGAGGAAGAAGGAGGAGGAAGAGGAGGAGAAGAAAGGAGGAGGAGAAGAAAGAGAGAAAGGAAGGAAGGAAGGAGAGAGAGGAAGGAAGGAGGAGAAGAAAGGGAGGAGGGGGAGGGGAGGAGGAGAGGGAAGAAAGAGAAAGGGAAAGGAGGGAGGGAAGGAGGGAGGGAGAAGAAAGGAGATGAGAGGGAAGAGGAGGGAAGAGAGGAGAGGGAGAGGAGAGGGAGATGAAGGAAAGAGGGAGGGAAGGAGGGAGGAGAAGAAAGGAAGGAAGGAAAGGGGAGGGAAGGAAGGAGGAGAAGAAAGGAGGGAGGGGAGGAAGGAGGAGAGGGAGATGGAAGGGAAAGAGGGAGGGAAGGGGGGAGAAGAAAGGAGGGAGGGGAGGAAGGAGGAGAGGGAGATGGAAGGGAAAGAGGGAGGAAGGAGGGAGGAGAAGAAAGGAAGGAAGGAAGGGGAGGGAAGGAGGGAGGAGAAGAAAGGAGGGAGGGGAAGGGAGGGAAGGAGGGAGGGAGGAGAAGAAAGGAGGGAGGGGAGGAAGGAGGAGAGGGAGATGAGAGGGAAGGAGGGAGGAGAAGAAATGAAGGAAGGAAAGGGGAGGGAAGGAGGGAGGAGAAGAAAGGAGGGAGGGGAAGGAAGGAAAGAAGGAAGGAAAGAAGGAAGGAAGGAAGGGTTTTTTTTCAGCCACATTTCCCACAGGTGAAAAAATGTTGTAAAGCCACTGAAGGTACCAGGTTTGGACGATGTAACAAGGTCCAATTTTCATTCCGTACATGTCTACATTTACAAATGTTATCACACAGAGGCAGCCAAGCCCTTCCGTTTTAAAAGATGGAAACGGATGGAAGGGGTGAGGCTGATCACCCTGCCTCCCTTTACAAATTGAACAGCTTTGGGTCTTAAGCAGGGTTAAGCTTAGGCAGAAAATCACCCGCTGGCTTCAGCCGAAGGAGCAAATCTCTTGGTCCTGATTGGAAATTTGAACACAGAGCCCGGGAGAGTCAGGCACGCCCGAGGAACCAATCTGGGGATCAGAATGTGAGTCAACTTCAAAATGTGTAGCCATTTTCCAATTCAAGACCTCATTTGTTTGGAGCCCGCTAACAAATCCCTATCCAAAATGATCCGTAAAATATCTGAAAATGTTTCTCCTAAATCTTCTCTGTCGTCTGCCTCAGAAATTCAGAATAATAAGAGTTGGAAGGGACCTTAGAGGTCATCTAATCCAACCCTCTGTTCAAGCAGGGGATCCTATACCATTTCAGACAAATGACCGTCCAGTCTCTTTTTACAAATCTCCACTGGTGAAGCACCCACAACTTCTGGTGGCAAACAGTTCCACTGGATTATTGTCCTCACTGTTAGGAAGTTTCTCCTTAATTCCAGCTCACTTCTCTCCTTGATTAGTTTCCATCGGTTGTTTCTTTTCTGGCTTTCTGGTGTTTTGGAGAATAGGTTGACCCTCCTCTTCTCTTCCCCTTAAATACTGGGACACTGTTATCAGAATAAGTTGGAAGGGACCTTGTAGGTCATCTAGTCCAACCCCCGCCCGAGCAGGAAACCCTACACCATTTCAGTCCAGTCTCTTAACAGAACAACAGAAAATAATAATAATGTCACCTTTAGTCCTTCTTTTCATTAAACTAGACATACCCAATTCCTCCAACTTCAAATATTTTAGTCTCCAGGACCTTAATCATCTTAATTGCTCTTCTCTGCCCTCTTTCCAAAGTCTCAGAGTCAAAGTCAATTTTTGACGTTTTCCCAGTTCCGTGAATAACTCAACTATCCGTGGTCAATTTCAACCCTTGGCTATTGGTTGGTTTCTTGAGTGGCCAAGCTGTTGACTGCTTTGGTGTATCGTATGAACTCAGGAAACGGGGTAATTTAGTAGCCACTCAGTCACGCAAACAGCCATCCCGCTGGCTTAATTGAATCCACTTGACCAAACCTCTGGTGATCAGCCCTACCCCGCTTAAAATTAATTTGGAGAGCTGCAAAACGTTCCTTTCCAGGTTTCCCTACCCCTGTGCGCCGTCTTTCCCTTTGGAAATCACCAATCCCCATCCGAACACCTGTACGCATTGATTGAAATGCCACACCAGAAGGCGCCATGGATTTAATTACACCTCTCACGCTGTGATTAGATCAATCTCCCAGTTTGCTGGAGATGACAAAGTCCAGAAAGGGGGAGGAGGAAGAGGGGAGAAAGCCCGTCGCTAATGAATCGATGCTATGCCGTAAACAAGATCGCGTAATCCAGAAATCGAAAATTCAGATGAGGATAATTTTGTAAGTGTCTGTTGGCTGGCAACCGTAATCAGGGCTTAAAGAGCCAACACACACTCGCAACTGTACACATGCACGCACACACACACGTTTGCTCAGGCAACACCTGAATCTAACATCTGCTTTGGCAAATAGTTGCTGAGAAATCCTAAGAGGATTCTTGGGAACGTCCAGCGAGAAGCATCTTGCGAATGTTCATATAGTCCTCCACGCATCCAAGATCGATCCAGGCCTCGTTTCCCTACAAGACAAGCTCATCCCTTCGCTCTCCCTTTTAATGCAGGAATAACCGTAACAGCCACACCGGGTTTTTTTAAAATAATTTTTTAATTGAAAATAAATATTAAAAATATTGTACATGGTAGTCTTCTTTGACATACGGTTTTTTTAAAAAAATTAAAAAAATACTTGATTGAAATTCAAAATATTAAAAGGTTTACAAAAATTCAAAATATTAAACAATTTACAAAAATTTCTATAATAGAACATGTGTCAATATCTTTCAGCATCATTTTTTGACACTACAATAAACATCATACATACAATTAATACTTGACAATTATTCATAGTATTGGTAATACTAATTCACAGTGCCTTAATAATATTGATAAAAAGTGATTCATGTATATGGTTCAGAAGAGAAAAATGTCATATTAATACTAACACACACACACACACACACACACACACACACATATATATATATTTGTTTTCTGAGGTATTCGCGGGTATTTGTATGTGGATCTTTGGTTGTTCGGGTTTTCTCCTGCGTAAGATTCAAGTATCTAGGCAATGTTTCGATGAAGTCTCATTCATCATCTTCAGGCTTCTGTCTCCGGCTCTGTGCTTCTCAGAGTGATGTGAGATTGCAGCTGCTTCTTCCTTTTAACTGCTAGTGGGGGTGGGACTTGATTGGGTGGGGGCTTGGCTGTGTTCTGATTGGGTGGGGGTGTGTTCTCATTGGTAGGGGGTTTGGCTGTGTTCTGATTGGTTGGGGGTTGGCCGTGTTCTGATTGGTTGGAGGCGTGTTCTGTTCAGGTGGGGGCTTGGTTGTGCTCAGGTTAGTCTTAGTTGCTGGGGGATTTGAGTTGGTGAGCTGTGATCTTGCTGTTTGGCTTCGAGTTCGTGGTCGTGCTGCATCTTCATAGTGGGTGTTGGTTTGCTTCATGTATGGCTCGGAGGGGTTTGAAGTGGGTAGTGATGCAGCTGCAGTGATGCAGCTGCAGACACGACCATGGCCCAGAAGCTATATGATATATATATAAATATAAATCTACATAATTATACTCTATGTACCGTGCTCTCTATTCCATAGCCGTAAGAGAAGATGTGTTATATATTTTTCAGTATACAATATAATAACATATATATTATAAATTAAATACGAATATTTACATAGATCTCCATTTTCTGGCAATTTCTTGATTTGAACAGTTTCTCGTTGGTCCTACCTATACATTGACATACATTTCAGTCTGGGCTTTTTACACTAGAAAAGATTAAAAAAAATATGAACATACATATATACATTTAGGCTTTGTACCATTTTAGTTCTTACTCTTATACCTCATTTCTATTTCATCTTTAATTCTAATTTCAATTTTGTGAGCTCCCTTTCATGTCCCTCCAATAGTAAAATTTGTTCCAAACTTTATAGTAGTCTGATTTATGCTGTCCTTTCAATTCTAGTGTCAAACTATCTAATTCAGTGCATTGAAAAATCTTATCAATCACTTATCAATCATCGTCACTTGGAATTTCTTTTGTTCTCCAAATTTGGATGAATAGTAATCTCGCTGCCATGATTACGTGTATAATTAAATAGGTCTCTGCTTGGCTAAAATGATCTTTTATTATTCCTAATAAAAACATCTTTGGTGTATGGCTAATTTTTAGTCCTGTCATTTCCTCTAACCATGACCACTTTTCGTACCAGAACACCTGTGTTTTAGACTCGCTAAAATGTATGGTAACCAATTGCCCAATTGCTGGAAATGCTTGAAAGAACGGGGCACTTACTACCATATATGGTGGGCCTGTAAAAAAAACAAAAAAAACACGGCCACACGTTTTTAAAATACCACTTGACTCAACTCAGGGTCCCAGATGGAGCGTGGAAATCTTGACCTCAATAAATCCAGGCGGCAGCCTGCTGAAGAACCGCGAGCCAAAACGGTTGGTAAAAATGACTTCCAGACATTTTTACGTGCCAGGTTTTGCAACATGAAGGAGCGGAGGCAAGTAGCAGGAAACGGACATCTGTCTTGCTCCATTTGTTCGGTTTTCCTTCTGGTCTCTGAGCATATATATATATATATATATATTTTCCCCCCTTCTGTTCAATCGTGTCGGAAAGTGTTTGGACACGTCCCTGAAGTTTTCTTGGCAAGGTTTTTCAGAAGTGGTTTGCCACAGCTTCAGAGGTGGGATTCACAAATTTTTTTACTACCAGCTCGGTGGGCATAGCAGGGGAAGGATATACTGCAAAATCCCCCTTCCCTCCCCACCCCACTAACCTGCTTTCCAGCTCCGTTCTCCTGTGCAGGGCCACCAAAGGAGACCCAGCCAATCAGCTGGGACTCGATGGGAGGCGGAGAATAGATGGGGGTGGGGCCAGTCGGGAGTGGCATTTGCCAGTTCTCTGAATTACTCCAAATTTCTGCCACCAGTTCTCCAGAACCAGTCAGAACTGGCCGAATACCACCTCTGCACGGCCTCCTTTCTAAGGGCTGAGAGAGTACGATCGGCCCAAACGCTCTTTGTACCCAAGGCAGAACTAGAATTCACGATCTCCCAGTTTTCTAGCCTGGTAACTTATACGTAGTAGTCGTGGTGACTTAATCACTGAACAGAGAGTCCTTTTTTAAAAAAAAGTTTTTTATTTTAACAACAAAACAACATAGACATACCACATAAAACATAAAAATATCATCCTTCTTCATAAATTTATCAGAGAGTCCTTGAGTTACAACATTTCATTTAGTGTCCGTTCAAAGTTACCCCAGCGCCGAAAAAAGTGACATGGATTATTTTTCGCAAAACCCATTTTGCAAAGGTCTCGCTTAACAACATAAATGTTGGGTTCGATTGTGGTCGTAAGTTGAGGACTATATATTGCATTGGAAAGTCCGTTGGTAAAAGGAGGAGCCAGATTGCTGGGGGCAAGAGGCTGATCTGTAAACCGCTTAGAGAGGGCTGTAAAACACTGTGAAGCGGTATATAAGTCTAAGTGCTATTGCTTTCGCCCTCTTTCTTTCTTTCTTTTTCCTTTCTTTTTCTTTCCTTCTTTTCTTCCTTCCTTCCTACTTTCCTGCACAGTGATTGGAATGCAATATTCCAGGCTAACTCTGCCCACTGCCAGCAGTTTGATTCTGACCAGCTCAAGGTTGACTCGTCTTTCTGTCCTTCCGAGGTGGGTAAAATGAGGACCCAGATTGTTGTGGGATAGAGGCTGACTCTGTAAACCGCTTAGAGAGGGCTGTGAAAGCACTGTGAAGCGGTACATAAGTCTAACTGCTTTTGGTCTTTCTTTCTTTCTTTCTTTTCTTTCTTTCTTCTTTCTTTCTTTCTTTCTTTCTTTCTTTCTTTCTTTCTTTCTTTCTTTCTTTCTTTCTTTCTTTCTTTCCTTTTCCTTCCTTCCTTCCTTCCTTCCTTCCTTCCTTCCTTCCTTCCTTCCTTCCTTCCTTCCTTCCTTCCTGTTAGAATGCAAAATTGCAAGCAAACTCGGCCCACAGTCAGGAGTTTGATCTTAACTGGCTCAAGGTTGACTCAGCCTTCTGTCCTTCCTAGGTCGGTTAGATGAGGACCCAGATTGTTGTGGGATAGAGGCTGACTCTGTAAACCACTTAGAGAGGGCTGTGAAACACTGTGAAGCGGTACATAAGTCTAACTGCTATTGTTTTTGCCTTCTTTCTTTCCTTTCTTCCTTCCTTCCTTCCTTCCTTCCTTCCTTCCTTCCTTCCTTCCTTCCTTCCTTCCTTCCTTCCTTCTTTCTTTTTCCTTCCTTCTTTCCTTCCTTCCTTCTTTCCTTCCTTCCTTCTTTCCCGCACAATGATTGGAATGTAGTATTGTAGGCTAATTCTACCCCTTGTCAGCAGTTCGATCCGGACCAGCTCCAGGTTGACTCAGCCTTCCACCCTTCCGAGGTGGGTAAAATGAGGACCCGGATTATTGGGGGCAAGAGGCTGACTCTGTAAACCACTTAGAGGGGGCTGTGAAGCACTGTGAAGTGGTACTTGAGTCTAAGTTCTATTGCTATTGCCCTTAAGGTGCCAATACTTCTGCCTTACCTGGGCAGGAAAGTCAGCCTGCCTCCAAGGGCCACTTTCCAACTCTCCGATCCCTCCCCGCCTCCTTTCCTCTCATCCCAGCTGCCAAGGAGTAGCAGGAGACCCAAAAGAGAAGCCAGAAGGGGGTTTATCTGCTCAAGAAATGGGCTTGCCAGCCCTTTCTCCTCGCTTTCTCCCCTTCTTCACCAATTACTCTCCCTTAGAGCCACGTTTGCAAAAACTTCTTGCTGGAAGCTCATTAGGAACCCGGGAAGGTGTCAAGTGAGCTTAACTATTTAGAGCCGGCACAGAGAGAGGTTGCACGTCAGCCATCCCCCGTGGGAAAAGTTTGTGCCAACATTAGTGAGTCCCACTGGGGCTTCCTCCTGTTCCGAGAACAAGCTCCTGTGTAAAAAAAAAACCGCGGCCAAAAACAAAAAAACAAAAAATGGGAATATGGAGGAGGAGAAAATCCGTCGAGGTAGAAAGAAGCCGGCGGAGGCCTCTGCCTGTTTTCAAACTCCTTATAGTGACGGTTATAGTATAAACGCACCAAGAAGGTAGAGATGACAGCCGACGTCTTCGCAAGGCCGGCTGGTGGGCAAGATCAGCCTAGGGGGGAAATATCCTCTAGGGACTTCCTACTCCACCACGGATGAAAATAGATGGTGTGGTTTGTCACAGTGCTTCAAACAGGCTTTACAAGACTCAGAAGAAAGCACACAAATGCCCCTCGCCACTTTAACACAAGATCTGGGACACACACACACACACACACACACACACACACACACAGAGTAAATCCATACCCTTGCTTCTCTCTGCATCGCTTGCTGCAACGGAGGAAGGTTTTTTAAAAACCCTGCCTGTTTTATTCATGAAATATGCCTTCTTGGAGGGGGCCAAGATATGCCTTCTCTGCTTTCTAAGGTCAAGCCTTGCAGTGCCAAGAACGACTCAATCTCCTTGCTTTTTTGGTGTATTGGGGGGGTTGTCCCCCTTCCCCAGCCCGAGCCTGCCCAAAGCAGGCATTTGTGGGGGGGGGGAGGTCTTCGGAGGTAGCTTTTTGCAAAGCAAGGCCGCCCGGGGGGTTTCTTGCTTCCTGGAGGGCACCTTCCACGACACGCAGGGCAGCGAGCCAAGAAATTGAGAAATCACACACACACACACACACACACACACACACACACATACACACACACACATGCATGCATCCATCCCACAGCACCCTGGCAGGTCTCTGTTTATAGTCACCGCATGCCAGCAATGCAGCCAGTTCAAAGGCGAGGGGGTGTTTTCGCCCTGCGCTGCAATTTGCACGCTCAGGATTTCTGATTCCATCTCATTAGCCAGCCAGGTTGGTTGGAAGGTGACTTTTGATTCCCTTGTCCCTCATGGAACATCTGCCTTTCTTCTCCTCCGTTCCTGGCACTGGAGCGCCCTTATCTAAACGTGCAAACCAGCGGCTCTGTCTCGCTACACACAGCTTTGCTTGCTCGCCAGTGCCAAGTGTTAAATATTCTTGGCACCGCGACACCCGTCGTTCTGGCAACCCGGATATGCAGACACACACACACACGCACATGCACACATGCTCTCTATTATCCTGGGCTCACAGACTTGTGGAGGGAGGGCAACATTTCAAAGGATCCCCTTGGGGTTCAGCAGACGCTATGGCCAGGACAGAGGACGGCTCGTTCATCCAGTTTAAAGAAAAGCGAATTGCTTGACGTCAAAACCCTGTGAACCCCCGAGGGGCGTTACGTGCCATTCGTTCCCACCGGTTGCTCCATCTTTGCACCTTCCCCCAGGTAAAGAAAGGTGTGGGTCTCCAGGGGCTTGTGGCATTAAATCGTTGTGACGTCGTGGTGAACACGACATCATCCTGGCTTCCCACTAGGTGCTTGTGAGTCCTGAACAGGGGTGGTATTCAAATTTTTTAAAACGCCAGTTCTGTGGGCGTGGTTTGGTGGGCGTGGTGTGGCTTGGTGGGTGTGGCTTGGTGGGTGTGGCTTGGTGGGTGTGGCAGGGGAAGGATATACTGCAAAATCCCCCTTCCCTCCCCACCCCACTAACCTGCTTTCCAGCTCCGTTCTCCTGTGCAGGGCAACCAAAGAAGACCCAGCCGATCAGCTGGGACTCAATGGGAGGCAGAGAAGAGATGGGGTTGGCGGGGCCAGTCCGAGGTGGGATTGGCCGGTTCTCCAAACGACTCAAAATTTCCGCTACCGGTTCTCCAGAACTGGTCAGAACCTGCTGAATTACCACTTCTGTTTCTGAATACAGGTAATGCATCCTCCGTTTCGATCCGTTGCTTCTTCCCCTGCCTTCAGGTGCTTTGGAGAATAGCTTGACTCTCAACATTGACACCAGAAGGCAGGACAAGAAGCAACGGATAGAAACTAATCCAAGAAAGAAGCAACTTAGAACTAAGAACAATTAACCAGTGGAACAACTTGCCTCCACAAGTTTGCAGGGGCTCCTGGAAGTTTTTAAGAAGAGATTGGACAACCTTTTGTCTGAAAAGGTATAGTGTTCTGTATTGCTACATTAGCATTCTTGTAACTCCCCGTCCTGATTGGCCAGGACGCACGGCTCTCGGATTGGCTGAGTAAGCCGCAGCGATTGGCCCATTGCGAATCGCCCACGATTGGAGGAAACCGATCGCGGGGGATTCGAAATGGTGTCATTGGCCGTGGCTGGCAAGGCAAGTTCAATATAAGCCGCCATCGATCCGAGGAAAGCCGAGCCGATCTCAGAACGAAATAAAAGAGCTTAAAAAAGGGTCACTGAGTCTCGCGTCTCCTTTTCGCGATCGGCGAACATGACATAGAGGGTCTCCTATCTGAGCAGGGGGTTGGACTAGAAGATCTCTAAGGTCCCTTCCAACTCTGTTCTATTCTAAACTCCAGCACATTCTTCCTTCTGTCCATCATGCATGCTGCCTTCCTAGCAAGCTTTACTCCGAGGCAATTGAAGCTCGGTAGGTTCCTAACTCAAAACAGTGTAAACACATTTCAGGAATACGTCCCTCCGGGCTGCTTATTTATCAGCATCGCCTATGTTGTCTAACCACAGTTTAATATAATCTTCGTGTTACCATCTTTTCATTAACTCCAGCGTTCACTTCTAACCTGCTTGCCACCTAGAAAGGGTGCAAGCGTGGATGAAGTCTGTAGATCGGATCGAGCCTCCAGATGGAATATTTGTGCACCCCTCAGGAAGGTGCCTTATATTTATGGCTTTGTTTTTCCTCTTTCGCTCATTCCCCCCCCAATAAGCAGTGACGGATGGCTGAACCAGCTTGTTTGCAAACCCCATCCGTTTTTGTATTTATTCATCTGGAGAATCCATGGAGCATTTACATGTTAATGTGCATTATTTTATTTTATTTTTAAAAGACCCACATCTATCTATCTATCTATCTATCTATCTATCTATCTATCTATCTATCTATCTATCTATCTATCTATCTATCTATCTATCTATCTATCTATCTATCTATCTATCTATCATCTATCTATCTATCTATCTATCTATCATCCTGCCTGCCTGCCTGCCTGCCTGCCTGCCTGCCTATCTATCTATCTATCTATCTATCTATCTATCTATTCATCTATCTATCTATCTATCTATCTATCTATCTATCTATCTATCTATCTATCTATCTATCTGCCTGCCTGCCTGCCTGCCTGCCTGCCTGCCTGCCTGCCTGCCTGCCTGCCTGCCTATCTATCTATCTATCTATCTATCTATCTATCTATCATCTATCATCTATCTATCTATCTATCTATCTATCTATCTATCTATTCTATATCTATATCTATCTATCTATCTATCTATCTATCTATCTATCATCTATCTATCTATCTATCTATCTATCTATCTATCTATCTATCTATCTATATTATAAAAAGGAGGAGACATTTCATTAACCTGTTTTGAAAAATGGAAGACTACATCGTCTGGTGGCTTGGAGTCCATCCTAGGCTGGTAGATAAATTCCACCTTTGACTAGGTGAAGTGGCTGTGATGAAAGGAGTCTGCATGAGAGTTTGTAAAGAGCCCATTCTTCAGCCATCCCCTGGGCTGGAGGGAGAATCAGATGAAATGATCAGATGAAATGTTCCCATATTTCTTTTTTAAAAGGGGAGTTCACTGAACAGCATTCATGTGTACCTAATTACACGACATTATGGTTTCATTCATCAGCTTCCGGGGAGCTAATCTCCTTGTCCCCCACAACAATGTTCTGGCTAAAAGGAGATTAACCTTGGCAGAATCCAACCTTCTCTTAAAGAACTGGGTGTAAATATGTTGCTAAGGTCAATCCTGAGTTGTGAAATTATAGCTCATGAACCTCTCACCATTTTCATTTGGCCTATTCTCGTTCTTCTTTCGCTTTGGTCCTGAACGGTGTGAAGGCTTTTGGTTTGCCTTGAACTTTGTCTAGCACTGATGATGTTACCTAGCTGGGCGATGAAATGTCTACAAGAAAAGATCCGAGCTCAGAGACCCTCACGAGTCGACCCTGAACAACATATCGTCTCTTCTAAGGAGTCCTTGGTGCTCTCTGACCTTTGCTAGTTTTCTTGAGATGTTTATTTTTATCTATTTTATTTATTCGTTTGCATCCCACCTTTATTATTTTTACAAATAATTCAACAACTCAGCAAACATATCCGACACACTTTCCTCCTCCTCCTCTTTTTCCCCCACAACAACAACCCTGTGAGAGGGAGTAATTGGCCAGAAGCCCCCCAGCTGGTTTCATGCCTAAGGCGGGACTAGAACTCACCGTCTCTTGATGATTGATCCAAAGTCCCACAGTTTGCTTTCATGTCTAAGGCAGGACTAGAATTCACCGTCTCTTGATGATTGATCCAAAGTCCCACAGTTTGCTTTCGTGTCTAAGGCAGGACTAGAATTCACCGTCTCTTGATGATTGATCCAAAGTCCCACAGTTTGCTTTCGTGTCTAAGGCAGGACTAGAATTCACCGTCTCTTGATGATTGATCCAAAGTCCCACAGTTTGCTTTCATGCCTAAGGCAGGACTAGAACTCACCGTATCTTGATGATTGATCCAAAGTCCCACAGTTTGCTTTCGTGTCTAAGGCAGGACTAGAACTCACTGCCTTCTTCTTTCCAACCTGGTGTCTTAACTACTAGACCACACTGCCTCCTGTTTCTGCCTGGCTGTCCCACCCTGCCGGCGAGTTTAGGGTTGCATCTTATCGGCGCTCTGCTTCAAAAGGTCCTCGGTGCCTTTTCTTCCAAGTTTCTCCTGATAGCAGTTTTTCTTCCTAAGCCTGTTTGTCCTGGCACGGAGAGGCATGATTCTCTCTTATGCCGTCTTCAACAGAGCTCAGGCGAGCGCAGATGGGGCAACTCGGGGGAAATTGCCTCGAATGGTGAATGCTCATGGCAAGCCAGCTTGCCAGCTTGCCCCCATTCTCTCCTGGAGCGGGTCCAAGGTCTACCCGAGACATAAAAGGATTCATCATTGCCAGCTGTTCGGCAGACAAGCAAAGCAAAGCTCAACGTTTGACAGGGAAAAATAATTACTTTGCCGGTGTGACAGTAGCCACCGTTTGCATTCAAAAAGGGGGAGAGGAAAAAAAAATTGAGTTGTGATTCTCGCTCTCTGGGGAGGGACCTCTACGGTGTTCAGTCTCTCTCCCCGCCTTTCCACTCTCCCCTCGACTCTCCCAGTGATATCAGTGCGGGATGCAATCCGCTGCTCCATCTGATGACAGCCATATGGCGTGCAGGTAGATGGGGCAAGTTCAAAAAAGGCATTAATTTGGAGTACACCTTCCTTGCTCTTGTTGACAGCTTTCTGCAACATCTACTGATCGGAGCAGATCGTAGCAGCCGAATAAATAAAGAACGCTCCCTGCCAACCCCTCGCCCAGCCTCAGACAATAACTTGGTCCTCAACACCAATAAGACCAAGGAGCCGATAGTGGACTATAGAAGGATCAGATCAGACCTCCAGCCCTGGCTTATCCGTGGAGACCGAGTGGAGCAAGTGGCCAGTTTGAAGTTTCTGGGTGTTACCCTAAAAGAGGACCTGACCTGGGGGGCCCACATTGCAGCCCTGGTCAAAAAGGGCCCAGCGGAGATTATACTACCTGAGGCTTCCCAGGAAACAACAACGGAATGGAAAACTGCTGGTGACCTTCTACTGCTGCACCAGAGAGAGTATCTTAACTCACTGCACCTCTGTAGGGTTTGCCAATTGCACAGGGGCAGATAGGACAGCGCTCCAGAGGGTGAATGTCATTGCCCAGAGGATCCTGGGTTGCCCTCTCTCCTCTTTGGAAGAGCTTTATGGCTCCTGCTGCCTTAAGAAAGTTCAAAACATCCTCAAAGATCCATCTCATCCTGGGAACCCCCTTTTTTTGAACTATTACCATCTGGCAGACGGTACAAGATAATAAAAACACCTGGCAGACAGTACAGGATAATCATAAAAACAAGGAGAAATAGGCTGAAAAATAGTGTCTATCCCAGGGCAGTAACTCTATTGAATTCTACATTATAGTGCAATATTAATGCAATATCAGGGGTTTTTAATTCAATGTGCGGAATGTGAGGGATGTGCATTTGTGTTTATTTTTATAGTCGTAAATTGTACACTGAAGATGGTATTTAATTTTGTTGTACGAAGTGCAATGACAATAAAACTAAACTAAACTAAGCTTAGTCCAAATTAGTTCCTCTGCAGAACCACCAATTCTCACCACCACCAATGCTTGACCTTTTAATTTGAATCTAGGGGCAGAGGAGAGAAAAAAACACATCAGGTAATTCCTCCAATGTGATCCTCCCAGATGTGGACGGCATGTCCTGCAATCTCAGTGTGGAAGCCCTATCAGCTAGAATAGTATGATGGAGCCATCATTCCAACACATCTGGAGAACCCTAGAAGGCCAACGTAGAACTCTTGGTATTGATGACAGAGTCCCCTCCAAAATGAGCTCAGCTCAGTTCCTCCCTGGATCCATCCATCCCTGTTTTCTAGTTTTCAGAACAGTCTTCCCCTAGGAGTGGTGCAGTGGCCTAGAGGTGGAGCTCTCGCCTCACCATCAGGAGGCTGTGAGTTCGATCCTAGGTAGAGGCAGATATTTTTCTCTCTCTCTCTGGGCACACTGAGAATATATATCTGCTGAACAAGACTCCGTATTGGTGACAGGAAAGGCATCCAGCCATTCAAACACTCTGCTAGCTCCATTCAGTTGCCCAGACTGCACCCCACAAGAGATTATAGGCTCATTAAAAAATGATGATGATGACAGTCTTCCCATAGCTTTCTTTTTCTTTTTTTTCCAGCTTAGCCAACCATCCTAATAGTCTCCCACCCAAGTCTGAGCTTACTTAACTTTTTTAGAGAATAGTCATAGGAGGTGACCAGACCGAGACTGAGGGAGGGGTTAAGAGCATCATCAGCCTCAAGTCCCTTCATGCCCACAAGAGATCTTAAGTCCAGCACACCTTGAATTCCTCCGACTCTTATCCACCGACAATTTGCTTTGACCGTTTGTCATTCAGTTTCGTTAAGAGAGCTTAAGCCCATGTTCATTTCCACCGTCTTGACTCCTGTTTTGGGGGCTCTACAATAGCCAGGTTCAACCAGGTGATGCCATCTGGTGTGGGCACAGAATCACAGAGCAATGAAGGAGAGGTAGGGGGGTCACGGAGCTGCCTGGAACAAATATTACGGGGGAGCCTGCACATAAGGCTCTCTTTCTTTCCTATTAATAGGAGCAGATCACCCCATCCTCGGTCAGGTTTCCTCGCCGGATGCATTGGCAAGCCACCATTGCACTATGAGCGTATCAGCTGCCCAGTTCTTCTCATCCCTGCTACCATCTTCGCCTCCTTCGATGAAGAGCTGAGCTCAGAATGAAGGTTCATGGTATTTCGTGGATGGTTTTGCTTTGATGCTTGGCCGACGTTCATCTCACCGTCATCTGGCATAAGCCAAAGAGCCAATTGCCTTGGTCATCCGCACTGCTTTCCAGCCCATATGTCTGGGGGTCTCTGTTCCAAATAGGGATCTCCGCTAGGGTTCACATCTAAGAGGGGTATTCAGAGCCCCGAGAAAGTAGAGAATTTGCAAAACAGCTCCGGAATGTCTACGCTTCTTTCCTCCATAATCAGGAAAATCAGTCACTTTCCTTGTGGATAAAATGTTTGTTTTTTAACCGAGAGCATTTAAAAGTCCCTTCCCTAACAACCTTAAGTGATAAACCGGGTGCAAAAGAAATATCCAGCTGCCAAGATTCCCACAACCTAATCCTTTTCTCTCTCTTTTAATAAATCTGATTCTAAAGGACTTTGTGAAAATCTTGTTGCCAAGGGCTTGACAATTTTCTCTTTTGAATCTCGGCTTCCCAAATGTATTACTGTGTGGGGAAAATCCTGCCACCATACGATACCAAATATAGCTTCAGTCGGAAATCTAGGTACCATACAGGTGATATTTTATTTATTTTATTTTTTTAACTTATTTTGTCCAGCGTGCATTTGGTAATATATATAAGTATAAACATGATTATTAATACATGAAGTGGATACGAATAAAAGGGAACATTCAGACAGGGACGGTAGGCACGTTGGTGCGCTTATGCACGCTCCCTTACAGACCTCTTAGGAATGGGGTAAGGTCAACAACAGTAGACAGTCTGAGGTTAAAGTTTTTGGGGTTTGGGGAAGAAACCACAGAGTCAGGTAGAGTATTCCAGGCTTTGACCACTCTGTTGCTGAAGTCATAGTTCCTGCAATCGAGTTTCATGCGGTTTACCTTGAGTTTGTATCTATTGTGTGCTCGTGTGTTGTTGAGGTTGAAGCTGAAGTAGTCACTGATGGGTAGGACATTATAACGGATAATTTTATGTACTATGCTTGGATCGGACCGAAGGCGGCGTAGTTCTAAGTTGTCTAAGCCTAAAACTTCAAGTCTGCAGGCATAAGGTATTCTGTTGTAGTAGAGGAGTGAAGGACAGTATTACTCTTCTTCTTCTCATCCTTCCTATTACCTATCTTGTCCAATTTATAACTATAAACGTGTCACTTGTATGTTTACAATTTCTATTGTTTTATTTGTTCCCTAGCAGGATTTTTGGGAAACGGGCTGTCTGTGCTGAGGCCCCCTCGAGGTGTAGATTTATGACATCAAGCAACGTTGAATTACTTCTATTGGAGAATGTGACTTTGGGGGGTTGTTTCTAACTTGTAATACTTTGGGGGTAATTCTGGGTTGTGTCATATCTGGAATGACCATGGACTTTGCCAATTTGAGGCTTTCTTAAATAAAAGAATTTGTTTTGGAAGACGGACTTTGTTCTTTTCTTTTTAAATGGATTTCATCACTTGGAAACCTGACACTGAGCGGGTCTAGTCTAGTGAAGAGAAGGACCAGGAGAGACATGATAGCAGTCTTCAAATATCTCAGGGGCTGCCCCAAAGAAGAAGGAGTCAAGCTATCCGCCAAAGCATCAGAAGGCAGGACAAGAAGCAACAGATGGAAACTTAGTGAGGAGAGAAGAAACCTAGAACTAAGGAGGAATTTCTTGACAGTGAGAACAATTAATCAGTGGAACAACTTGCCACCAGAAGTTGCGAATGCTCCAACACTGGAAGTTTTAAAAAAAGATGTTGGATAACCTTGTCTGAAGTGGGATAGAGTTTCCTGCCTAGGCAGGGGGTTGGACTAGAAGACCTCCAAGGTCCCCTCCAACTCTGTCGTTCTATTCTATTCTATTCTATTCTATTCTATTCTATTCTAAAAGTCGTAAAACGGGGCAAAACTCACTTAACAAATGTTTCACTTAGCGATGTAAATTTTGGGCTCGGTTGTGATTGTAAGCCAAGGGCCAACTTGTACAGATAGTTGAGGACTGTCTGTAATCTGAAAATAAGGGCTCCATTGCCGTCGTAAGTCGAGGAGTACCTGGCATTGCCTCGCATGCCACACACAAACACACCTAATGCGCACGTGCTCCTCTGCTTTCTTTCTGCATGAAAGCAGCGAGGGGAGAGAGGCCTTCAAAGGAGAGAGCTCTCTGCTTTTGAGCGGGTCTTTCCAGGGCAGTTGAAGGAAGCCGCCCCCATTACTTGCAATCTGGCTCATTTAAGCAGAGATGCTGAAAGGGAAACTCGAGGTCTTCTGCCTACAGTGCAACCTCCCAACTTTCTTCAGAGAAAAACTAGAAAGTCTGATTTTTCTATTTTTAATGACCCTGTAATCCCTTGCAGGATGGAGTCTGGGCAGCAATAGAATAGAATAGAATAGAATAGAATAGAATAGAATAGAATGGAATGGAATGGAATGGAATGGAATGGAGTGGAGTGGAGTAGAGTAGAGTAGAGTAGAGTAGAGTAGAGTAGAGTAGAGTAGAGTAGAGTAGAGTAGAGTAGAGTAGAGTAGAGTAGAATAGAATATAGAATATAGAATATAGAATAAAATATAGAAAATAGAAAATAAAATAGAACAGAATAGAATATAGAATAGAATAGAATAGAATAGAATAGAATAGAATAGAATAGAACAGAACAGAATAGAGATAGAATAGAATAGAATAGAATAGAATAGAATAGAATAGAATAGAATATAGAATATAGAATATAGAAAATAGAAAATAGAAAATAGAAAATAGAAAATAAAATAGAACAGAACAGAACAGAACAGAACAGAACAGAATAGAATAGAATAGAATAGAATAGAATAGAATAGAACAGAACTAGAATTCTTTATTGGCCAAGTGTGATCAAGGAATTTGTCTTTGGTGCATAAGTTCTTAGTGTACATAAAGAAAAAATAAAATACATTCATCAAGACTCATAAGATACTTAGTCATAGTCACAGGTTACTAATAAGCAATCAAATCCTACTAGGGAACAAATAAAACAGTAGAAATTGTAAAGATACAAGTGACACTGTTATAGTTAGAAGTTAGAAGAGAAAGGTAATAGGAAGGATGAGAAGAATAGTGAGACAGTCTTAGTAAATAGTTTGACAGTGTTGTGGGAATTAGTTGTTTAGCAGAGTGATAGCATTTGGGGGAAAACTGTCCTTGTGTCTAATTGTTCTGGTGTGCAGGGCTCCATAGCGTCATTTTGAGGGAAGGAGTTGAATCAGTTTTTGTCTGGGATGTGAATCAGTTTCTGTCTGGGATGTGAACTGTCTGGCTGTAAATATTTTCACAGCCCTCTTTTTGACTCATGCAGTATACAGGGCCTCAATGGAAGGCAGGTTTGTAGTAATTACTTTTTCTGCATGGAGCTAGCCGAATGTTTGAATGGCCAGATGCCCTTCCTATTGCCAGTGCAGAGTTTTGTTCCGCAGACAATATTCTCATCGTGCCCAGAGAGAGATGTTTCTCATCTGCCTCTACCTAGAGATTGAACTCACAGCCCTCCTGGTTGTTAGGCGAGAGCTTCCCCTCTAGGCCACCGCGCCACTCCACAAGGAAGTCCAGTTGCCTCTTGAAAAAGCACCTTTGGGACATCCTGCCACCTCAAGGACTTTCCCAGTTCTCCTCAT
This sequence comes from Pseudonaja textilis, assembly GCF_049901715.1. Classification (NCBI taxonomy): domain Eukaryota; kingdom Metazoa; phylum Chordata; class Lepidosauria; order Squamata; family Elapidae; genus Pseudonaja; species Pseudonaja textilis. Next base: position 5,781,202 of record NC_142005.1, read on the forward strand.
CTCTTGCATCACGGGCATCTTTGGGTTCTCAGCCTGAGGGAAGGTGGCTGCCACTTCTAAATCTCCCCCTCCCCCCCCAAAAAAAATCCCCACTCTCTCTTGTGAATTGTGTGATAATTCTCACACACCCAAAGAGCGAGAGGTATATCTCTGTCGAGCGGAGTTTCTCCCTTTAAGATGTGTCACCTTAAGATGTCCTGCTGAGCATTCTGGGATGGCGTTTCTCAACCAAAGCAACTTGAACGTTACTTCCCAGAATCCCCCAGCCAGCCAGCCAGACAGACAGAGATTAGGGATTTCTCCATGGAATGACATGGAATGTCACTCTTCCGCTTTCTGAGCAATAGAAGCCGTGCGATTGGCTGTGCTCGCCACGCCACCATTTTGTGAGTGCCCTCTGAGCATTTCAAAGGAGGAAGAAAAAAAATCCTTTCCGTTGATAAGAATGGGGAGTTTAAAAAAGAGATTGGATAGCCATTTGTCCAGAATGGTATAAGGTTTCCTGATTGGGCAGGGGGTTGGACTAGAAGACCTCCAAGGTCCCTTCCAATTCTGTTATTCTGCTATCCTTCCTTCCTTCCTTCCTTCCTTCCTTCCTTCCTTCCTTCCTTCCTTCCTTCCTTCTTTCCTTCCTCCCATCCCTGGAGGTTTTCAAGAAGAGATTAAACTGTTATTCTGCTATCCTTCCTTCCTTCCTTCCTTCCTTCCTTCCTTCCTTCCTTCCTCCCATCCCTGGAGGTTTTCAAGGAGAGATTGGACAACTTTTGTGCAAAATGGTACAGTGTTTCCTCCTTCAGCAGCGGGTTGGACTAGAAGACCTCCCAAGGTCCTTTTCCAACGCTGTTTATTATGTATGCCACTCAATCCCAGCCACATTATCCTCTGTGGGAGAGTAGGGCAGTTGATTTCAAGCACTGGATTCCTTTCTTCTTTTATTCCAACAGCTCTTCTTAGATATTTCTTGTCCGACATCTTTCTTCCTCCGCCCCAACCTTTTTTCAGATAAAGTTGTTTTGTTTTTGGCAAAGCAAGAAGCAGAAATAAATAAGGAAGGAGCAGGGGGGGGAAGAAGGGACACGGAAAAATGAATCGGGCTTTTCGTAATTTTGAAAAGACAGGCAACCGCTTGAAAAAAAAACCCAGGCAATTATCCTTCCACATTAGCTCGCGCCAATTTGCCACCAGGCTGAAAAAATTTTTTGAATCGGCTGCTCAAAAAATCCATGCAAAACGCAACCACCGGAAAATAAATAAATAAAACAAAATACACTAAAAAAACCAAAACCTGTTTTTCCACGATGGCCTCTTCACCCTTCGGCTTTTGCAGGGGCAGTGAAAAGAAGCGTAGTAACCTCTTATTAAGTGACTCGGAATCCGGGAGCTAATTCTTCTTACGGGATCGTATTATTTTTCTTCCACTTTCTCCTCTTCCACCGTCACCACCTCCAGCGAAATCCCGAAAGTATTATGTTGGTGCCAGAGCAATCACATCCTGTGGCCGATTCCAGAAGGTTAGCAATCATGCGTTGGATGCTTGCAGCAAAAAAACCAGAATCGGAGTAACTTAAGACTTAACTAATTTATTATCAGCATCCGGTCTGTGGACAACAGAAAACCCCGGAGCTGTGATTTGAAGGGCTGCCATTATTTTACAAGGTGCCGGGCTAGCATAAATGTGGTCCTGTCAAGACAGGGACCCATAATTGACTCAAAGATGTCTCATGATTAGGAGTTATTTCCTGGCTAACACATAGCTTTTTTTTTTTCCCAGATAGTTTGATGCTGACTTGAATGATGTTTTAAGACCAGGTCGGAGAAGCGCAACCAAGGAGCTCCAACCAGGGATTCAAATCTCATCCTCCCTGTTAGGGATCCTTCAATTAGAATTAAATACGGAGTAGAATGAGCCACGGTGGCTCGGTGGTTAGAGTGTAGTACTGCAGGCTAGGTCTGCCGGCTGCCTGAAAGTTGGCAGTTCAAATCTCACCAGCGGGGTGGGTTGGTGGTATTCTACCGGCTTGGACTGGTTTTATAGACCCGGTTGTTGTGATTCTGTGCAGTTCGGAGAACGGGCAAATCGTGCCCCTGGCTGCCCACCCCACCCTGCCCAGTCAGTCCTTATCATGCACCCCCAGTATCGCTGACCGTGTTCTCCCCTGCCCAGTCATTCCTTAAGGTATTCCCCCCCCTCCCGACGATCAGCTGTTCTGATGATCAGCTATGCCGGGATTCCCCTCGCTGTCTTACTGCTTCACCCAAGAGGCTTCCCTTAGGCCCAGGAGGCAAAAAGGACCATGGGGTGGGGGAGTGCGCGGGGGGGGGGGGAACCTGTGCCCCTCACTCCATTTTTTGCCTTCCTGGGCCCCAGGGAAGCCTTCTGAGAGAGAGAAACGCCCCCCAGGAGGCTTCCCTGAGGCTCAGAAGGTCCAAAAACAGGGGGGGGTGCAAAAGCAGGAGGAGGAGGAGGAGGAGGAGGAGGAGGAGGAGGAGGAGCCATGCCCACCCAGTCACATGGCCACGCCCACCTAGCCACGCCCACATATCCGGCTCAAAGTTGACTCAGCCTTCCATCCTTCCAGGGTGGGTAAAATGAGGACTCAAATTGTCGGGGGCAAGAGGCTGATTCTGTAAACAGCTTAGAGAGGGCTGTAAAAGCGCTGTAAAGTGGTATATAAGTCTAAGTGCTACTGCTATTGCTAAATGGTACTTCTTCTACAACCCTCTACACATCAAACCCAAAAGAGCAAAAACCTCTCTTTTCCAAAGCACCGGACAGCAGGATAAAAAGCAACGGATGGAAACTACTCAAGGAGAGAAGCAACTTGGAACTAAGGAGAAATTTCCTGACTGTGAGAACAATTGAAGAGTGGGACAATTTATCTCCAGAATTTGTGAATGCTCCAACACTGGAGGTTTTTAAAAAGGGGCTGGACAACCATTTGTCTGAAATAGTATAGGTTCTCCTGCTTGAGCAGAGGGCTGGACTAGAAGACCTCTAAGGTCCCTTCCAACTCTATTGTTCTATACTCTGTAAAATGCAATGGGGTTTCCCATTGGGAAAACTTCCAAGTGTGGGAAAATGGTCCTAAGTCACTTTTTTCAGTTGAACCCTCACGAAATGAACTGTTGTAAGTGGAAGACTGCTAGCGTATTTCTAGTATGGCTTCTAGCACTGGGCATGAGATGGATTGGATGATCTCCAAGACCCCTTCCAGCTACTTGGGCTACAACTCTCAACAGACCTGTCCTTTGGCCGGTAGTTTTAAAACATCTGTTGAGCAGCTGGTTGAGAAAAACAGCCTTCCCTGAATTCTAGCCTTTTGATAGCCTCTGAGCAGTAAACAGCCACGTTCAATAGGCTTTTTGAAGTAATTTTATTTTTGGTTAAGATTTCCTGCTATTCAGTTAAATGGATTGAAGTTGGCCTTTTTTCTTTTTAATTACTCAAGCTTTGATCTTAGCTGAAATGTTGCAAAATGTTCTTTACCTGGAAAATGCCTAGTCTGTCTAAAAACTGCATCGTTTTCCCCACCTTCCACTTCTGGCTAAACATACATTCTTTAGAAAGGAGACCCATGAAATTTCAAACGCTAAATGCTTCCAGCTCCTATCTATGCAGAAAACAAAGGATGCAATGATGTTAAATCACCTTTTTAAAAAGGATGCATACCTGACCCTCACCCTGGTAGATATTTTTATTAAACCTTTCTTGGTCGTGAAAGAAAAAGTCTTGTGGTTTGACTTCCCAGAGGTAAAATGTTCAACTAGGTTGCAAGAATGGAGGGAAAGCGATGGATAATGATGGCTCAAAGCAGAGGAACCTGTGTTTTTTATTGAAAAGCAGCATTTTATGAGCAAAAACAGGGAACAGAGAGCAGCGAGCTCTTCCAGCGTTGATAAAAGGCAGATCATGACAGGATCTCCTTAAGGCAATTAATTCAAAGCAAAATAACACAATAATTTTCTTTAAATGACTCAAGTAAGTCAGCAAAGACTGGGTTTTAAAAAAAAAAAAACTAAAGAAGGCTTTTAGCAACGAAAGCCATTGTTGTGACAACTGAAGTCTCCATTGTTTCCTTTTATGGGTAGTCCTCGAGTTACGACCGCAACTGAGCCAAAATATATGTTGCTAAGTGAGAAATTTGTTAAATGAGTCCCCGTACCCCCGTTTTAGCACTTCCTTTGCCCCAGTTGTTCAGTGAATCACTGCAGTTCTGAAGTTAGTCACATGCTCATTAAGTAAATCTACTTCCTCGTTGGCTTTGGTCGCAAAAGGAAATTACAGGACCCCCACCGCGAGTCGGTGGCCAAGAATCCGGATATAAATCACACACGATCCTGGGGATGTTGCCACGGTTGTACATGTCAAGGCATAAAATATTTCTATGGTCTTTTTAGAGTCGACAAGAGAAAGGGACGGGGCAGCAGTGCAGCCGCTTGCATTCCATAAATGTTTTCAAAGATAAACGAAGTTTCTGCTCTGCAAAATTCTAACTGGAGAGCATGATGGATGACTTTTGGCTATGGAGGTGTCCCATTGGAGAATATGAATTACGATACACCCAGGGGGTGTGGGGGGAAAACCAGGGTCAAGGGTGACAATGTGTTGTGGTTAGCCGGCAACAGGTGCAGATGGCTGAGGAGAGCGAGGACTCAGATGAGGGGCCAGGACCATTGGGGAGGGGACTGCTGCCTTCAGAGATTGTGGGGGCTGGCAGCAGCGATGAAGAGATTCCCGAGGAGCCTGTGCCAAGTGTGTGTGTGTGTGTGCAGGGCTGCTCATAGGAAAGAGCAGCTGCAGCAGCACAGGCGACTCAGGAGTAAGGCTGCAAGGTAATGGCCCCTCCTTCAAGAAGATAAAAGCCAGCTGTGAAATGAACGTACTTTGCAGAAGGCAAAGACATTTTGAAACTCCAGCCTCGCGGACATTCCAGTATCCTGAGTTTGTATTTGAAGATTTGTATTTGAAGATTCTTGTGTTGCAAATTATTTCTTGTCTGTTATCTTTTGGCAAGTCTCGCACAGTTTGGCAAGGCTTATGCTTATGACAGCTAATTATTTTGAGGAAGCATTACAAGGTTTCTGTTCTCTTTGGATTGTGTTTGATTTGTTGGAAAAGGGCGTGAGTCAGAACACAATGAATGATGTGTCATGCACAACCTCAGATTCACAACCAAGGCCAAAACCACCACCCAGGCAGTGCCGGCGTGTTAACTCCCAATAAATCCTTTTTAAGTTTTGGAAGTTTGGCTTGAGACTCATGATTTAAATGGGGGTAACTGCCGGAGCCCTGACAGTAAGTGTGAAAAATGGTCTTAAGTCACTTTTTTTTCACTGCCGTTGTAACTTCGAAAAGTCACCCAAACCGACTGCTTGCAATTATCGGAGAGAAGCGTCGTCCGTCAAAATTGCAAAAAAGGGCGGGTGGGGGAATCACTTTTAAAAATCGTGGAATTCCCCCAAATGAGCCAAAGAATCCCAGTGAGATCAGGCACTCCAGACTGAGTGTTTGGGAAATGGGAAAACCGCAGGAAACAAGTCCCTGGTTAAAACGATGTAAAAAACGCTACCCGGGAGCAGGAAGCGTTGACAGAAAATATCTTATTGTCTGGATAATTCATTTTACTCTCTCACACAGAGAAGCTATTTTTGTATCTCCAGGAACAGAAGTACGAGTTGTGCCTGGGAATCAGGAGAGAAATTCACAGTTTTAATAGAATCGAGATTAGCCATCAGTGTCCCTGTGCACTTTGAAAAGAAAAACCCAGAAAGGTAATGGCGAAAGAGGCTGCTGTAGCTAAAATCTGGTTCCTTGCAACTGAAATATGTAAAAAAGAAAGAAAGAAAGAAAGAAAGAAAGAAAGAAAGAAAGAAAGAAAGAAAGAAAGAAAGAAAGAAAGAAAGAAAGAAAGAAAGAAAGAAAGAAAATAAAAGAAAATGGACAGTTAGGAGAAGAGCTTGCTATTTGGGGTGGTTTCACTTTGTTGCTTTGTTTTTCAGTTGAAGAAACCAAACACTTGTTGCTTGCTGTGACAATTTGCTGTCTCACTTCCTTTCAAACGTCCATCAGTTTTTTTAATCGGTGTTAATCAATTTTGTTGTAACTTTACTACTGTTTCACACAGTGAGGGGTTTTTTTTTTCTAGATCTCTCTTTTCCTCTTATCTTTTCTCCTCTCTTCTCTTATCTCTTGTCCTTTTAGAAGAGAAGGGAAGAGAAGAGAAGAGAAGAGAAGAGAAGAGAAGAGAAGAGAAGATATATTGGAATGTAGAATAGAATAGAATAAGAATGAACAGAATAGAATAAGGAATAGAATAAGGAGTAGAATAGAATAGAATACAAATGAATAGAATAGAATAGAATAGAATAGAATAGAATAGAATAGAATAGAATAGAATAGAATAGAATAGAATACGAATACGAATACGAATGAATAGAGTAGAGTAGAGTAGAGTAGAGTAGAGTAGAGTAGAGTAGAGTAGAGTAGAATAGAATAGAACAGAGAAAGAATTGACTAGAGTAGAATTAGAATAGAATAGAATAGAATAGAATAGAATAGAATAGAATAGAATAGAATAGAATAGAATAGAATAGAATAGAATAGAAGCTGGAACGGACCTTGGAGGACTTCTAGTCCAATTCCCTGCTCAAAAAGGAGACCCTACCCCAGTGATGGTGAACCCAAAGCCCATGCATGCAAAACCAAAAATGCAAGATGTGCCCGTCGTTTATGCACTAAGAACAGATTTTTCCAAGTGACCATCAGAGCATTAGAATTTCCTATATTATTATTATTATTAACACGCTCTGATGCTAAGGAGTTCTACTCCCCCTCCCCACCTGGAAAGAAATCTCTTCCAAATGCAAAACACAAGCAGAGGAATTCGGTTTTAGTTTCACAGCAACCAAGCAGCTTTAGTATAGAACAGTTAAGCTAAGACACGCCCAGGCTCCTTGCCGTCCCCTTCTTGCTCACACAGCAAAAACCCTTTCAGTGTCCAAACAGCCCTCAACTCTCTCACACACACTGACAGGACGCCAGCCAAAGGCACAATTTTTATTTCCTTTTTTTTCCTCCCCACAAAACTAAGCCCGACCACATAGTTTTGTAGCAAAGCACCGATATCCAGCTCGTCCTTCAATGGGGATTAAATGACAGGGAACTGCCTAGTAATAAGTAAAGCAAAGAATATTGCTGAAATCAATGACAAAGGAGGAACAAGGGGAGTCACCTTCCTTATCCAGTGAGAGCTGCAAAAAAAAAAAAACCCAAAATGCATTTTGAAACCAGAATGATGCCAGGCCTCCCCAGAGCCCACTGGGTTTAACTAGCCAACAACTAACTAACCGAGCATCGCCTGAATGATTGGAAAGCTGAGATCAGTCTGAAAGCTTCCCTGGCTTGGTTTTGATGTCATACAATCTCAACCGGAGCTTCTGAAGGACTTTCAGGGGAGGAGGAGGAGTGGGGGGAGGGAGGGAGGAAGAGATGTTTATTTCGGAAGGCAGGCAACTGAGAGAGCTGTCAGCAAGCCGCGCTGCACACCCCGTGTCTTTGATCAGGATGTGCCCTTGTCCCTATCACGTGCACAGTCGTGTCCATCACCCGGCAACACTGACAGTGGCGCGTCGGCCTCTCCCTTCTTTCCTCCCTCCGTTCCTTCCTTCCTTCCCCTTCTCTCGCCTTCTCTCTCCTTCCTTCCTTCTCCTCCCTCCCTCCTTCTTCCTTCCCCCTCCTTCCCATTCCTCTTTCCTTCCTTCCTTCCCTCCTTCTTCCTTCTTCTCCCTCCGATTCCTCTCTCCTCCCTCCCTTCCTTCTCCTCCTTCCTATCCCTCTCTCCTTCCTTCCCTCCTTCTTCTCTGCCCTCCCATTCCTTTTTCCTCCCTTCCTTCCCCCTCCCTCCCATTCCCTCCTTCCTTCCTTCTTTCCCCATCATCCTTCCCATTCCCTCTCTCCTTCTTTCCTTCCTTCCTTCCTCTCCTTCCTTCCTTCTCCTCCCTCCCATTACCTGTCTCCTTCCTTCCTTCCCTCCCTCCTTCTTCCTTCTCCTCCCTCCCATTCCTCTCTCCTCCCTTTCTTCCTTACCCCTCCTTCCTATTCCTCTTTCCTTCCTTCCTTCCCTCCTCCTTCTTCTCTGCCCTCCCATTCCTCTTTCCTCCCTTCCTTCCCCCTCCCTCCCATTCCCTCCTTCCTTCCTTCTTTCCCCATCCTCCTTCCCATTCCCTATCTCCTTCTTTCCTTCCTTCCTTCCTCCCTCCCTTCCTTCCTTCCTTCCTTCCTTCCCTTCCCTTCCTTCCTTCCTTCCTTCCTTCCTTCCTTCCTTCCTTCCTTCCCTTTCCTTCC
>NC_142005.1:6599545-6709545 GCF_049901715.1 Pseudonaja textilis
GTTTTTTTTTGTGGGGGGGGGGGTAGTACAGATCACCTTCAAGAAGTGAGGGGAGCCGAATGTCAACTCATAGAACATTTTCTATACACATTTTATAGTTGTCCACAGAAAGAAGGGGGGGGGGGGTTTCAAAGAGTGTGGAATCGAAAGTATATTCCATTCATATTTTCTTCAGAGACTGATTCGATGACTGAAGCTTCGGCCACGCAAAAAATCTAATTGGAGAGCATGATTGATGACTCTTGGCTATGGGCGTGTTTCGTTGGAGAATATGAATTATGACACACCCAGAGGGGTTGGGGGAAAAGCAGGGTCAAAGGTGACAATGAATTACGTGTCTGAGAGTCGGCTATGCCCAGGTTATGCCGACATGTTGCCTTCCAGTAAATCCTTCTCTTAAGTTTTGGGAGTTTGGCTCCCAAATTGGGAGTAACTGCCGGAATCCTGACAGATGTGACTTTTTCACCCTTACGACTGTTGTGGTCACAGGATCAAAATTCAGACGCTTAGCAACTAACTCGTATTTATGACGGTCTCGGTGTCCGCAGTGTCACATTATCCCCTTTTGCAACCTGACCCTGCAAAATCAACAGGGATTTCACTTAACAACCATGTTTCTCAACGCCTGCCGTGATTCCCTTAACAGCTCTGGCAGGAAAAAGCTCGTAAAAGGGGACCAAACCTTCCTTAACAAGTGTCTCGCTTAACGACAGATATTGTCAGCGCCGTTGTCATAAGTCGAGGACTTAACCTGTATCCGACTCCTTTTTTTTTTTTAACCCCCTCCCTGTCCTTTTTCTGTCCTCACCCAATCAGCGGAGCCAAAGGGAAGCCGTATCTCAGCCTCGACCAGCTGATGGAATTTATCAACCAGAAGCAGCGAGACCCCCGTCTCAACGAGATCTTGTACCCTCCCTTGACGCGGGCGCAAGTCCGCCAACTGATCGCCAAGTACGAACCCAACCAACAGTTCCAGCAAAGGGGTAAGATACCCGATATATTTATATATACATATATATTCCAGTTTCAAACATGCAAACCTTTCGGGTTTTTTCTCTCAAGCAGTGTGTCGTCTGGGCGCAAACTCCTCTGTGCCACGTTCTTCACCATTTACAACCGGGGGTCCCCAAACTTGGCAACTTTAAGACTTGTGGACTTCAACTCCCAGAATTCCTCAGCCAGCTATGCTTGTGGACTTCAACTCCCAGAATTCCTCAGCCAGCTATGCTTGTGGACTTCAACTCCCAGAATTCCTCAGCCAGCTATGCTTGTGGACTTCAACTCCCAGAATTCTCAGAATGCTGGCTGAGCAATCCTGGGAGTTGAAGTCCACAAGTCTTAAAAGTTGCCAAATTTGGAGACCTCTGATTTACTCCCAGAATTCCCCCGTCAATATGCTCTATGCCTGTGTGTGCGCTACAACTCCCAGAATTTTCCAGCCAGCTTGCTTTAAGGATTTGTGGACTTCAACTCCCAGATCTCCCAGCCAGCATTCTGAGAATTCTGGGAGTTGAAGTCCACAAGTCTTAAAGTTGCCAAGTTTGGAGACCTCTGATTTACAACATCATTCACATTCACATTGATATTATTTCTCTAAACTTAGAATTAAGAGACGTCAAACAGCTAAACATTAGACAACTCTTCTGGTGATAATGCCTTATTAAAGTTATATCTCATTATTCTCATCATACATATAATAACAGTTATCATTTTTTTCCTATCTCTATCTTAATTTATTTTCTGTTCTCCTTTATTCTGCTTCATTTCTAAATTCCTTTTTTATTCTCTAACCATTGATAGAATATTTTCCGTATCATATAATACACAAAAGGCTTCCCTATTGAGTTGGCTTGCCAGAAGTTGACGTTGCAACTGTCACAAATGCGAGTCAGTCGTCAAAGCATCCGAATATAGGCCACGTGACCATGGGGGACGCTGAAACGGTCATAAGTGTGAAAAACAATCCTAAGTCACTTTTTTCAGTGCCGTTTTAACTTTGAACGGTCACTAAATGAACTGTTGTAAGTTGAGGACAATCTGCAATAATATTATGTAGTAATAAAACAAGGCAGGTTCTTGGATTGTGGCTGAAATTTTCTTTGTGCTAGCTTCCTCATTCTTTTCACTTCCCTTTTATTTGAAATCCTTGACTTTGGCCAAGGGAGTTCCGGTCCAACTCGATCCTCAAGTCTTTCTCTTCCTTTCCCAGATCAGATGTCCCTGGAGGGTTTTGGGCGCTACTTGGGGGGTGAAGAGAACACCATTGTGCCGCCCGAAAAGCTGGACCTGAGTGATGACATGACGCATCCGCTGAGCAGCTACTTCATTAATTCTTCGCATAATACCTACCTCACAGGTATGTATAGATACTGGGCTGGGCAACTTTGTAGGCATCTGTCTCTGTCTTTTTACTCTGAGCGTGTGTGTATAGATATCTTTAGATATCTATATTTATCTACCTTTCCATCTATCTCTATCTTTCTATATATCTCTCTGTCTCTTTATCTATCTCTATGTTTACCTATCTATCTTATCTATCTGTCTGTCTGTCTGTCTATCTATCTATCTATCTATCTATCTATCTATCTATCTATCTATCTATCTATCTATCTTGTCTGTCTATCTATCTATCTATCTATCTATCTATCTATCTATCTATCTATCTATCTATCTATCTATCTATCTATCTATCTATCTATCTATCTCTTTATATACCCATATATCTTTATATATCTCTATCTATCTATCTATCTATCTATCTATCTATCTATCTATCTATCTATCTATCTATCTATCTATCTCTTCTATAAAGTCTTTATTCTTTATTATAATGTGCCTTGTTTGGTTTTGGTTCAGAGTTTTTCAACCGTGGCAATTTTAACCTGTATGGACTTCAACTCCCAGCATCCTTCAAACTCAGCCAAGTTTTCAAAGGCTACTGGGAATTGCAGTTCCCCTAACATAGAGCAGTGTGTCTCCACCCTGGCAACTTGAAGACAGGTGACTTCAACTCCCAGCATCCCTTTCTCTCAGCCAAGTGTGCAAAAGACTGCTGGGAACTGCAGTTTACGCAACATCATACAATGTTTTCTCAACCCTGGCCACTATTTGATGTGTGCGGGTGTCAATCCCAAAATTCCCTAACCAGTATGCTGACTGGAGTATTCTGGTAATTGAAGTCCAGCTATTTTAAACTTATTGAGGCTGAGTGTTGTTAGAGCGTTGTGGTGTCACAAAACCCCACATTAAATGATATTGCCAGTGAGTTCTTTAATTCAAGACGATTTGCCGAAGCATTTGGAGATCAAAGCATTAAATGGAGTTGTGGCTAAGAGAAAAATTTCATGACTCATTTTTTATAGCTTGCATTTGAACATTATATTGACATTCCAGCAATTAACACCAAGCAGAGGTGACTCCACCCTGTTCTTTATCTATTGGTACAATTTGTTTTTTCACCCTTTACCACAGAGATGGAGAACTTTTGCTTTAAGTCAGCATTTCTCAACCTTAGAAATGTTAAGATGTGTGCATTTCAACTCCCAGAAGTTTTCAGCCAGCGCGCTTTAAGATTGGTGGACTACAGCCCCCAGAATTCCCCAGCCAGCATGCTTTAATATTTGTGGATCTCAACTCCCAAAATTCCTCAGCCAGCCTGCTTTAAGATGGATGGTCTTCAACTCCCAGAATTCCCTGTCAGTATGCTTTACGATGTGTGGATTATAACTCCCAGAATTCCTCTGTCAGTATGCTTTACATCTATGTGTGGACTATAACTCCCAAAATTCCCGTGTCAGTATGCTTTACGATGTGTGAACTACAACTCCCAGAATTCCCCTGTCAGTATGCTTTACATCTATGTGTGAACTACAACTCCCAGAATTCCCCTGTCAGCATGCTTTACATCTATGTGTGAACTACAACTCCCAGAATTCCCCTGTCAGTATGCTTTACATCTATGTGTGGACTACAACTCCCAGAATTTTCCAGCCAGCTTGCTTTAGGATATGTGGACTTCTATTCCCAGATCTCCCAGCCAGCATTCTGAGAATTCTGGGAGTTGAAGTCTGCCCATCTTAAAGTTGCAAGGTTGAAAACAGTGCTCAATGGTTATGTGAACTGCAGTTCCCAGCAGCCTTTGCAACCTTGTCCAAAAGTGAGGGATGTTGGGAATTGGAGTTCTGTAACAGCTGGGGGAAGAGATGCAGGCGGCCAGAACTGACTGGAGATGGTTTGAATGTTGCGGCAAATCCTGATATGGTTGGCTTGATCTTGGCTTAAAGCTGCCCTTAAACGCAGTCTTTGCCGTTTATGGCTTAGAAGACGATAGTTGTACAAGATCAGGCTCCAGGCACGGGTGTGAATCCAGCCACTTCAAACGTACGTGTCGAAACGGAGCCAGCAAGCGAAAAAACGCAGCTCAATTGTAGAATAATTCGAATAATTGAAGGTGGCCATACATTGCCTTCCGTGTTGCAGCCTCTGGAGACGTCACCCCAATTAGTTGGCGCCAAAGAAAGGAGAAATTTTTCTCTCGGATAATAGCTTACAATTTCCTAGCGTCCTCGGGGGAGAAGCGGAGTGTAACAAAAGCGTTTCTGGCCTCACTTTGTGAAAAGCTTGCACAGTAGGCAGCATCTTCAAATTCCTCTCTTTTTTTTTGTATCTTTGGTATTCCGAAGAAGAAATATTTGCAAAAAACACAATCAGAACAAATAGACATCTTCAAAGCATCCTTGTTTCCCAAGATAACTTGGTTTGTTTTTCCTGTCCGAAGGAAATGAGGTGCGGCGTTAACATCACTTACAGGTTGTCCCTGACTTACGACCATTCGTTTAGTGACTGTTTCAAATTACAATGGACCTACTTCAGGGTTACCTGCAACTGGATTCAAACTTCTGACAGTTTCCCAGGCCCCGGGGGTCACATGAGAAAACTTCAAGCATTTAGCAACTGGGCCTCTTTCCTTCTTGAGCAGCCGGTTGGACTAGAAGACCTTCAAGGTCCCTTCCAAGTCTCCTCCTCCTCTTCTCCTCCTCCTCCTCTTCCTCTTTCCCTTCCTCTTCTCCTCCTTCTCCTCCTCTTCTTCCCCTTCCTTTTCCTCTTCCTTTCCTTCTCCTCCTCCTCCTCTTCCTCCTCTCCCTCCTCCTCCTCTTTTTCTTACCCTTCCTCTTCCTCTTCTCCTCCTTCTCCTCCTCCTCTTCTCCTCCTCCTCTTCTTCCTCTTACCCTTCCTCTTCCTCTTCTCCTCCTCCTCCTCCTCTCCTCCTCCTCTTCCTCTTCCCCTTCCTCTTCCTCTTCTCCTCCTCCTCTCCTCCTCCTCCTCTTCCTCTTCCCCTTCCCCTTCCTCTTCTCCTCCTCCTCCTCCTCCTCCTCCTCCTCCTCCTCTCCATTATGCAACCGAGGGCTCAGCCATCTCTTATCTGAGACACAGCCTCCTTTCATCCATCCCTCAAGGTCTTTCTCACCTACCATTCCAGCCCTGTCCTTTACAGCCTGACCAATTAGGGAAGATCCTGCCTTCTGAACATCTGTCTCCATCCATTATGCAGCTGAGGGCTCGGCTCTTCCTTCTGTCTCCCAAGGACATTCCTTATCATTTCCCCCCCACCTCTTTTTTTTTCCTTCCAGCCGGGCAGCTGACGGGCAATTCCTCCGTGGAAATGTACCGGCAGGTGCTCTTAAGCGGCTGCCGCTGTATCGAACTCGATTGCTGGAAAGGGCGTCCCCAGGACGAAGAGCCGTTCATCACCCACGGATTCACCATGACGACGGAAATCCCTTTTAAGGTACTCTTTCAACTCCCCCGGGTACTTGGTCCTCCTGGGGGGCAAGAGGTCGGGGACCCAAGAGGTTTTCTGGTCCGACACCTCCTCCCCTCAAGGCAGGAACCAAGGGAGATGGGCAGTTAAAAATATGAAGTATAAACGAAATAAATCTCTGTGGCATTGTTTCTCAAACTTGGGCAACTTGGAAGATGGGTGGACTTCAACTCCCAGAATTCCCCAGCTAGGATGCTTTAAGTTGAGTGGACTTCAACTCCCAGAATTCCCCAGCCAGGAGGCTTTAAGTTGGGTGGACTTCAATTCCCAGAATTCCCCAGCCAGTCGGCTTTAAGATGGGTGGACTTCAATTCCCAGAATTCCCCGGTCAGGATGCTTTAAGTTGGGTGGACTTCAGCTCCCATAATTCCCTGGTCAGCCTGCTTTAGGATGGATGGACTTCAACTTCCGAATTCCCTGGCCAACAGGTTTTAAGATAGGTGGACTTCAACTCCCAGAATTCCCCAGCCAGTCGGTTTTAAGATGGGTGGACTTCAACTCCCAGAATTCCCCAGTCAGGATGCTTTAGGATGGATGGACTTCAACTTCTGAATTCCCTGGCCAGCAGGTTTTAAGATGGGTGGACTTCAACTCCCAGAATTCACCAGTCAGGATGCTTTAGGATGGATGGACTTCAACTCCCAGAATTCCCCAGTCAGGATGCTTTAGGATGGATGGACTTCAACTCCCAGAATTCCCCAGTCAGGATGCTTTAGGATGGATGGACTTCAACTTCCGAATTCCCTGGCCAGTCGGCTTTAAGATGGGTGGACTTCAACTCCCAGAGTTCCCTAACTCGGATACTTTAAGTTGGGTGGACTTCAAGTCCCAGAATTCCCTGGTCAGCCTGCTTTAACATGGATGGACTTCAGCTCCCAGAATTCCCCATGCTATTCATCTACCCCTCTGCGGCAAACCTGGATCATTTTGCCCGAGTCTTTTGGTCCCTTCGCTCCCCGATGCTTAATCCCTCCGCTCGCCTCTCTCTCTCTCTCTCTCTCTCGGTTGCAGGAGGTCATTGAAGCCATTGCGGAAAGCGCCTTCAAGACCTCGCCCTACCCAGTCATCCTTTCCTTTGAGAACCACGTTGACTCGTGAGTAAAGTTACTTGCAGCCAGAGCGGATCCTGGCGGGAGCTGCCCCTCTGTCTTGTATTCTCTTTTACAGAGGTTCTGTCCATGCTTCCAAAAAATGGCTCATCTCTGGTTTTCCCCTCTCCATTTTATAGAGCAAAACAGCAGGCTAAGATGGCCGAATATTGTCGAAGCATCTTCGGTGACGCCCTTCTGATCGACCCCTTTGAAAAATATCCAGTGAGTAACTCTTAATGGACTTGGCTGACTTTTAAAAAAATAATGTTTATTAAACGATTTTTCTTATCTACAACATCATTTCCATTCATTAATAATGCTTTCGTGACGGTATACATACTTTTACGTAAAGCTTAACTATCTAGACCCTTGTTTATATTGCTTAATCTATTTTTATCCTCTATAACATTCACCTTATTATCTTATTGTCATCTTCTCTATTTAACTCTATATCTATTATTTAGCCAGGCATATACAGAACATTCCACGTCACAGAATAATCAATTTGCTGTCTTTCCTTTATCTCCATGGTCAACCTGATCGGCACACTCTCGTATTTTTCTTATCACATTTTCCTCTGTGTTTAGCAAGTTATTCTTGCTGCCGTTAATAAATGTAGCATTAGATAATCGTGTTATTTTTTATCATATTTTCCCATTATACCTAATAGAAAACTCTCCAGTCTTAATTTAATTTGCTGTTTAATTATTTCCTCTATTCGTTTTTTTGTCCTTATCCAATATTTTCTCGCTACGGGGCATGTCCACCACGCATGGTAATATGTTCCTTGCTTTTGTTTGCATTTCCAACACTCAGAGGATCTGTTGGGGACTTGGCTGACTTTTACTGACAGGTTGTTCCACCTCCCCCTCGGAATCCGACTCCAACAGGGGCATGACATTTTCTTTGTGGTTCGGCTCAGCTAATTTTCTCATTTGTCTTCTCCCCCCTCCCTCTCTTCCTGCAGCTCCAGCCTGGCATAGCCTTACCGAGCCCCCAGGAATTATTGGGGCGCATTCTGGTGAAAAACAAGAAACGTCGCACCCACATCAAGGGGACGGAAGGCAGCGTACGCAAACGGGTTTTGGAGCAGACGCCCAGTTCCTACAGCGACTCTTCTGGGGTGGGCGAGCCAGGTTCTCCCGCCTTGGGTAGGTGCCCCAAAGTTATTTCTTTATTTTTATTAAATCTACAGGCAAGCTCGTCGCACTTATCCAAAGCAACCCTGAATTTTTGCTGCTTCTTTGGGGGAAAAAAAATCCCGTCTCAGCTAGCAAAGAAGCTGAGTTTTTGCTTTGTGCAAAGTCCAGGGCAGAAGGAAGTCCAGGGCAGAAAAGAGAGAGAAATCAAAGGAAGGAAGGAAGGAAGGAAGGAAGGAAGGAAGGAAGGAAGGAAGGAAGGAAGGAAGGGACAGATGGGAAGAGAGGGAGGGAAGAAAGAAGGGAGGAGGAAAGGGGAAGAGAAAGAATGAAAGAACGAAAGGAAAATGGAAGGAAGGAAAATTGGAAGGGAGAAGGAGGGAGGGAAGAAGGAAGCAAAGAAGGGAAGAGGAAAGGGGAAGGAAAGAAAAGAGGAAGGAAGGAAAAGAGGAAGGAATGAAAATTGGAGGGAGGGAGGGAAAAAAGAAGAGAAAAAAGAAGGAAAGGAAGGAAGGGAAATTGGAGGCAGAAGGGAAAGAAGGAAGGAAGGAAAATAATTGGAGGGAAGGAGAAAGGAAGGAAGGGAAAAGAGAAGAAAAGGAAGGAATGTGGAAGCAGGGAGGAGTCAGCAAAAGGTAAGAAGAAAAACAGAAGAAAAACAGAAACAGAAAGAAAAAAAATGCAAAGATTTGATCTTCTTTATCATACTTATAATTCTAAATTTGGCCTCTTAATCGATGATTGCAGCATATCTGCCTTCTTTCTATCATCTATCCCGTCTAATCGTAAATCCTGCTTTCATAAAATACGCTGATAATATCCTCCCCAGGCTGAGGAGCCACACAGCACGCAAGGAAAAGACGCCGAGGAGAGAAAAGGAAAGCAAGAAGAAGCCGGCTGATTTCTTTTTTTCTTTTCTTTTTTAATTTTAGCATCCCTTCCTCTCTTTTAGGGTCTCCCTTTGCCGAGCAGCCGGAAATCCTCTCCTCCATCCTGACCAATGGGGAGGAAAAGGCCTCGGACAGAATGGCAAAACTAGGGGAGCCCCGCAAATCTATTGGTGAGACAACCCCAAACAGAGGCATATCCAAACTAAGGTGAAGAAAAGGTTTTCCCAATGTGCCAGCTGGGGGATTCTGGGAGTTGAAGTCCACCCGTCTTATAGCAGGCTGGCTGGAGGATTCTGGGAGTGGAAGCCCACCCCTCTTAAAGCCAGCTGGCTGGGGGATTCTGGGAGTGGAAGCCCACCCCTCTTAAAGCCGGCTGGCTGGGGGATTCTGGGAATGGAAGTCCACCCCTCTTATAGCATGCTGGCTGGGGATTCTGGGAATGGAAGTCCACCCCTCTTATAGCATGCTGGCTGGGAGATTCTGGGAGTGGAAGTCCACCCTCTTATAGCATGCTGGCTGGGGATTCTGGGAGTCGAAGTCCACCCCTCTTAAAACCTGCTGGCTAGGGCTTCTGGGAATGGAAGTCCGCCCTCTTAAAGCATGCTGGCTGGGGGATTCTGGGAGTGGAAGCTGATCCCTCTTATAGCATGCTGGCTGGGGATTCTGGGAGTGGAAGTCCACCCCTCTTATAGCAGGCTGGCTGGAGGATTCTGGGAGTGGAAGTCCAGACATCTTAAAGCAGGCTGGCTGGGGGATTCTGGGAGTGGAAGCTGATCCCTCTTATAGCATGCTGGCTGGGGGATTCTGGGAGTGGAAGCTGATCCCTCTTATAGCATGCTGGCTGGGGGATTCTGGGAGTGGAAGTCCACCCCTCTTAAAGCATGCTGGCTGGGGGATTCTGCGAGAATGATCCAAACATCTTAAAAGTTGCTAACTTTTAAAAATAAAAGTTAGGCCTCCTGGGAATTGTAGTTCGTTGAGGTTCAGCAGCCCAAATAGTGATTTCCCCATCCTGCAGACAAATAGCCAACTAACCGTTTGACCACCAAGCCCCTAATCCCCTTCCTTTCTCCCCACCGCCAGACCGGGAAGCTGAAAGCGAGGAGGAGGAAGAACAGCAAGATCCCAAAAAGCCCACAACGGACGAGGTAAGTGCAAATGGAAGAGGGGGTGCTTCGGCAGGGCCTATCCACCCTATTTTGGGGTTCATGAACGACTTTCGCAGAGGCCGTGAAGAGGAAAACAAAAGGGGATGAAAAATAAGTGGAGCCATTTTATTTCTAGAACTCCCAGAAGTCATTGCAAGAGCCCTGATGGGTAAAAGATTCATTTCCCAGGTTTCCCCACCAGCCATGAGCCAGAAGGGATTCTGGGAACTGGAGTTTTAAAGCAGATAGAGCATTTTTTGAAGTTTTGCATTGCTGACACTGTTATTTTTCCTCCTCCTCCTCCTCCTCCTCCTCTCTTCTTCTTCTTCTTCTTCTTCTTCTTCTTCTTCTTCTTCTTCTTCTTCTTCTTCTTCTTCTTCTTCTTCTTCTTCTTCTTCTTCTTCTTCTTCTTCTTCTTCTTCTTCTTCTTCTTCTTCTTCTCCTTTTCATTCTCCTTCTCCTTCTCTCTCCTTCTCCTTCTCCTTCTCCTTTTCATTCCTTTTCATTCTCCTCCTTTTCTTCTTCCTCCTCCTCCTCCTCCTCCTCCTCCTCCTCTCCTCCTCCTCCTCCTCCTCCTCCTCCTCCTCCTCCTCCCTCCTCCTCTTCTCCTTCTCCTTCTCCTTCTCTCTCCTTCTCCTTCTCCTTCTCCTTCTTCATTCCTTTTCATTCTCCTTCTCCTTTTCATTCTCCTCCTTTTCTTCCTCCTCCTCCTCCTCCTCCTCCTCCTCCTCCTCCTCCTCCTCCTCCTCCTCTTCTTCTTCTTCTTCTTCTTCTTCTTCTTCTTCTTCTTCTTCTTCTTCTTCTCATTCTCCTTTTCATTCTCCTCCTTTTCTTCCTCCTCCTCTTCCTCCTCCTCCTCCTCTTCCCCCTCCCCCCTGCCAACCCCCTGATCACCCCCAGGGCACCGCCAGCAGCGAAGTGAACGCCACAGAGGAGATGTCAACCTTGGTCAATTACATCGAACCGGTCAAGTTCAAGTCCTTCGAGGTGGCCAGCAGTGAGTGAGGGGAGGAACATGGTCAAGCGATGGTGACCGGCGGCTGAATTCAGCTTCTGCCTTTTGGCCCTTTGCGGCATAAAAACGTTAGCCAGGGATGCCTGGTTCCACGCGCCTCTTAATTTTGTCAGCCGTATTTTCTCGGGGGGAGGGGAAAAAATGCAGCTAGTCCTCGACTTACGGCCAGGGTTGGGGGCAGTAAATTTGTCACAGTCACTAAATCATGTGACTGCGCCTGATTTTACGGCCTCTTGATTTCCGGCTGGCTGGGGAATTCTGGGAGTTGAAGTCCACGAGTCTTACAGTCGCCATGTTTGGAGACCTCTGATCTATGAGGAAGGACATATGGTCTCTGTAACCTCAGCACAGAAAAACAGGGTTTTTTTTTTCCCTTGTAGAGGCTACCTTTGTCATTTTCGTTTTTGGCTCTTCCCCCTCCTTCCTTGCAAACTGCCCTGATCCTTGAGATATAGAGGCTTGTCCGAGCACTTAAATATGCAGCTGGACAATCACCAAATTCGTAGCGTTTCATTTGAAGGACGACCTGGCCCGTCCAAGGTGCCAGATTTAAAAGCCAGTTTTGTGGGCAAACCTCTTGGGCGATTGGAGGCCAATCTCTACTTTTCTGGGCGGCCTCCCTCTCAAGGTTGTTGTTATGGGGGAAGGGGAGGGAACAGGGTATTAGGCACATACAGAAAATTGACGTCCTGCTATTTTTTTTTTTTTTGCTTTCCTTCCTTCCTGGGCTGCTCATATTTGCAGCCCTGCTCAAAAGGGCCCAGCAGAGATTATATTACCTGAGGCTTCTCAGGAAACAACAACTGAATGGAAAACTGCTGGTGACCTTCTCCTGCTGCACCAGAGAGAGAATTTTAACTCACTGCAAACCCTGTAGAGTTTGCCAATTGCACAGGGGCAGATAGGACAGCACTCCAGAGGGTGAATGTCATGGCCCAGAGGATCCTGGGTTGCCCTCTCCCCTCTTTGGAAGAGCTTTATAGCTCCTGCTGCCTTAAGAAAGCTCAAAACATCCTCAAAGATCCATCTCATCCTGGGAACCCTTTTTTTTGAACTATTACCATCTGACATCCAGTACAGGACAATAAAAACAAGGACAAATAGGCTGAAAAACAGCTTCTATCCCAGGGCAGTAGCTCTGTTGAATTCTACTGTATAGTGCAATATTCATGCAATATCAGGGATTTTCAATTCAATGTGTAGCATGTGAAGGATGTGGGTTTGTGTTTTATTTCCATAGTCATAAATTGTACACTGAAGATGGTACTGAATTTCGTTGCAGGAGGTGCAGTGACAATAAACTAAAACTAAACTTCTCTTCCAGAACGCAACAAATCTTTCGAAATGTCTTCCTTCGTGGAGACCAAAGGGTTGGAGCAGCTGACCAACAGCCCCATGGAGTTTGTCGAGTATCCTGCAAATATGAAGCTTTCGAACCCACGTCCCTCAGGAGCCCCTTTCTCCCCCCCCCCATTTTTAAAATTGATGAGAGGTTTCCGTTGTGCTTTGGCCTGGCTGATATTTATCAATATGTCCCAATTCAAAACTTCTAAATTGATGTCTTCGCTCCGGTCCAGGTTATCACTACGGCGGGGGTGGGATTCGAACCCAGCGTTCTTTCTTTCCCGCCATTAAGCGAAAACAGGCAGTCCTCGATTTAACGACCGCTGTTGAGCCCAGCATTTTCTGTTGCTAAGCGTGACGGTGGTTAAGTGAGTTTTCTCCGCCTCCCCCGTTGTACGGCCTTTCGTGCCATGGTCGTTAAGTGAATCCCTGCAGTGGTTCAGTCGGCCACACGGTCGTTAAGTGAATCCGGCTTCTTTAAGCTTGCAAAAGGGGATCACGTGACCCCCCTCCCCCCACTCCCGGGACACTACCACCGTCATAAATGTGAGTCAGTTTTGCCAAGTGTCTGAATTTTGATCGCATGATCATGGGGATGTTGCAACGGTCGGTCAGCGTAAAAAACTGTCATAAATAAGAGTCAGTTGTCGAGCATCTGAATGTAAATCACACGAACCCGGAGACAGCGGTCATAAGTGTGAAAAACGGTCATAAGTCCCTTTTTCCAGTGCCGTTGTAACCCCAAACGGTCACTATAAATCGAGGATTACCTGCAGTGTCCATTTTTGATGACTCCTGAGGGGATTTTTGGGGTCAACATCCCTGGAATGTTAAAACCACATTTTAAGTAACATTGCTCTAAGGGATCCTGCCTTGAGTTAGGGGGTTGGACTAAATGACCCCTCAGATCCCACTTTTATGGTTTATGATTCTAATGTTAAGAAGGAAGGCTGAATTGACAGGGGAGGTGTGGGACGGGTTGGAGGGATTGCTTTGAGGTACAGGTGTTGATAGTCAACTGGACAACTGACCACACCTACCAATTTTTCGGCCTTGACACGCATCCTTCTCAGATACAACAAGAAACAGTTGAGCCGAATCTACCCCAAAGGGACACGTGTGGATTCCTCCAACTACATGCCACAAGTCTTCTGGAACGCCGGCTGTCAGATGGTGGCCCTCAATTTTCAGTCCCTGGGTGAGTTGGCCTTCTGGAGGGCAATGAGGGCTAGGAACTTGCACAGGCGTGTAATACATTTAAAAAAAGAACTTTTCCTCGCGGCCTTGTTTAGATTGGCGAATGAGAGAGGTTTTGGTTTAACCAGACATCAAAATGTCGGGGCAGATGAACCTGGAAGGATGATGGTTATTATTTATTACATTTATATTATTTAATAACTTTATTATTTATTAAATTTATACGGCACACAAAATTTAATGGCAATTGAGCTAAGGTGGGAACGGCTACTTTGGGGAAAGGTGCAGTTTCTCTGCTTTACATCATCCTCTTTTAACAACCCCATAATCCCTTGCGGGGTGGAGTCTGAGCAATTGAATGGAACTGAGTGTTTACTGGCCGGATGCCCTTCCTTGTCACCAGAGCGGAGTTTTGTTCAGCAGATAATATTCTTTATTTTGCCCAGAAAGAGGAACATCTGCCTCTACCTAGGATTTGAACTCGCAGCCTCCTGATTGTGAGGTGAGAGCAGCACCTCTAGGCCACCGTACCACTAAGGTTTTTGTGTTTTACATACAGGACTAAAATTCAAATTTGTTTTACATGTTTATTTTTTTTAAACGTTTTCACTGCCTTGGCCAAAGAGCGGGTGACTTTGATAAATGAATTTGCCCGCCATTTTTTTTTAAGCTTCCCGTTAAGCTTTAAATTCTCAATAAAAAGAGAAGCCGCTAGAAATAATCTTTGCTTCTAAATATAAGGAGGAATGGAGCTATGGGTCTATGGGTCGCGCACAGTGTGTATCCAGACATCTTTTGCATGTTGTTGTCGGCTTTCCTTCTGGCGGTATAATGAGGACTAGCAACCTGGCTTACATTTTGGTATCGCCCCTTCGTGCAGACTTGCCAATGCAGTTGAACCTGGGCATCTTTGAGTACAATCGCCGGAGCGGCTACTTGCTGAAGCCCGAGTTTATGCGACGGTCGGACAAGTTTTTCGACCCTTTCACCGAAGATATTGTCGATGGCATTGTGGCGAACACCGTCAAAGTGAAGGTTAGAAGGCGTGGCGGGGTGGGAGGGGCGTGAAATTGGGTGGAAACTGTGTAGATACCTCTTGGTTGTGAGTTGGAGGGGAGGAAGGAAGGAAGGAAGGAAGGAAGGAAGGAAGGAAGGAAGGAAGGAAGGAAGGAAGGAAGGAAGGAAGGAAGGAAGGAATAGATGGAGGAAGGGGGAAATGGGAGGGGGAGGAAAGGGGAAGGAAGGAACGAAGGAAAAATAGAAGAAGGAAAATTGGGAGAGGGAGGGAGAGAAGAAGGAAGTAAAGAAGGGAGGAGGAAGGGGGAAGGAAAGAAAATTGGACGGAGGGAGGGAAAAGGGAAGAGAAAAAAAGGAAAGGAACAAAGGGAAATTGGAGGCAAAGGGAAGGAAGGAAGAAAGAAAGGAAGGAAGGAAGGAAGGAAGGAAGGAAGGAATAGATGGAGGAAGGGGGAAATGGGAGGGGGAGGAAAGGGGAAGGAAGGAACGAAGGAAAAATAGAAGAAGGAAAATTGGGAGAGGGAGGGAGAGAAGAAGGAAGTAAAGAAGGGAGGAGGAAGGGGGAAGGAAAGAAAATTGGACGGAGGGAGGGAAAAGGGAAGAGAAAAAAAGGAAAGGAACAAAGGGAAATTGGAGGCAAAGGGAAGGAAGGAAGAAAGGAAGGAAGGAAGGAAGGAAGGAAGGAAGGAAGGAAGGAAGGAAGGAAGGAAGGAAGGAAGGTAGGTAGGTGTTATGGATGAGAGAAAGGAAGTAAGTAAGTAATGGAAGGAAGGTATTGTGGATGAGAGAGGAAAGAAGGAAGGCAGGCAGGAAGGAAGGGAAGGAAGGAAGGAAGTATTGTGGATGAGAGGAAGGAAGGAAGCTATGGAAGGAATGAGTTATGGATGAGAAACTGGAAGGAAGGAAGGAAAAGAGAAAGAAAGAAGAAGGAAAGAGAAGGAAGAGGGAGAAAGAGAGAAGGAAGCAAGGAAAAGAAAGAGAAGAAAGGAAGGAGGATAAGAGAAAAGGAGAGGGAAAAGGAAGAAAAAGGGTGGAAAAGAAAGAGAACATAGTGAGAAAGAGAAAAAGGGAAGGAAGGATGGAAGAAAAGGAAAAGAAGGAAGGAGTGAAAGAAGAGAAAGAGGGAAGGAAGGAAAAAGAACTGAGGGAAGGATGAAAGAATACTTTTTTCTTCCATTTTTCCACTTTTTCTTCCTTTACTTTTGTCTTAAATATTATTGTTTGTTCATCTTAATTTTTCTTGTTGAAAACATTAATCAAATTATAATAAAGAAGAAAGGAAAAACTGGCAAACCTACTTGAGTTAGCGGGCTAAGCGGAAGAGAGTTCTTCTGAGCATATACAGAGGGTTGCATCAGAAACCGGCCTGTGAATTCAACCAGAGTTTTCATTTTAAGCCAGGAAAACGCATCTTCTTATCTCAATCGTAGATCATATCCGGGCAATTCCTCTCCGATAAGAGGATCGGCATTTACGTCGAGGTAGACATGTTCGGGCTGCCGGTGGACACCAAGCGCAAATTTCGCACTCGGGCCTCGCAGGGCAACTCCTTCAACCCCGTTTGGGACGAAGAACCGTTCGTCTTCCAGAAGGTGAGCGTGGCAAAACCGAGAATGTTCCTTAGAGAAGCCTATATTTTGGGCAGGGCAGGGCAACGTGGATCTTCCTGGAAGCCCTGAATTTCTGAGCATGTGTCGAGTGCTTTTTTTTTTTTTTTCTTTCCCCTCACCCCAAAATTTCAACTTTCAACTGACCTTTTCCAGAAGCTAAATTTTAACTCAAATTAAACTTTTTGAAGTGGACGTCTTTTGGCTTTGTTCTCCTCAATTCACAAAGGTTGTCTATGTGTGCATGAGTGTGTGTGTGTGTGTTTAGAGCGTCCGTGGCACAATTTGAATTCAGCGCTTCCCTCCAGCAATCCTTTCTCCTCTCTCTTTGCCCAGGTTGTGCTGCCAACCCTCGCCTCGCTGCGCATCGCGGTTTTTGAGGAGGGCGGCAAATTTGTGGGCCACCGGATCCTGCCTGTCTCTGCCATCCGGGCAGGTAAGTGCCTCTATCTGTCCTTCCTGCCTAAGGCAGGACTAGAACTCCCAGTCTCCTGGTGATTGGCTGAAGTCACCCAGTTCTTTCATTCCTATGGCAGGACTAGAACTCCCAGTCTCCTGGTGATTGGCTGAAGTCACCCAGTTCTTTCATGCCTAAGATAGGACTAGAACTCCCAGTCTCCTGGTGATTGGCTGAAGTCACCCAGTTCTTCCATGCCTAAGGCAGGACTAGAACTCCCAGTCTCCTGGTGATTGGCCCAAAGTCACCCAGTTCTTTCATGCCTATGGCAGGACTAGAACTCCCAGTCTCCTGGTGATTGGCTGAAGTCACCCAGTTCTTTCATGCCTAAGGCAGGACTAGAACTCCCAGTCTCCTGGTGATTGGCTGAAGTCACCCAGTTCTTCCATGCCTATGGCAGGACTAGAACTCCCAGTCTCCTGGTGATTGGCTGAAGTCACCCAGTTCTTTCATGCCTAAGGCAGGACTAGAACTCCCAGTCTCCTGGTGATTGGCTGAAGTCACCCAGTTCTTCCATGCCTAAGGCAGGACTAGAACTCCCAGTCTCCTGGTGATTGGCTGAAGTCACCCAATTCTTTCACGCCTATGGCAGGACTAGAACTCACCATCTCCTGGTCATTGGCCCAAAGTCACCCAGTTCTTCCATGCCTAAGGCAGGACTAGAACTCCCAGTCTCCTGGTGATTGGCTGAAGTCACCCAGTTCTTCCATACCTAAGGCAGGACTAGAACTCCCCGTCTCCTGGTGATTGACCCAAAGTCACCCAATTCTTTCATGCCTAAAGTAGGACTAGAACTCACCATTTCCTGATCATTGACCCATAGCCACCCAGCCAACTTTCGTGCCTAAGACGGGACTAGAACTCACCGTCTCCTGTTTTCTACCTCGTGCCTTCACCACTAGACCAAACTGGCTCTATAAAAATATTCCATTGCATCGTATTGTATTTTTTAATTTATTTGGGGAGGGGGGGGTTGAACTAAAAGAACCCCAAGATCCTTTCCAACTTTATGATTGTACTTATCTGGAGATACTGTAAATCAGGACTCTTAACACTTCTGGGCTAATCTTGTGTGTGTGTGTGTGTGTGTGTTGTGTGTGTGTGTGTGTTGTTTTGTCTTTTCCAGGGTACCACTATATTTGCCTGCGCAGCGAAAGCAACCAGCCCCTCTGCCTCCCAGCCTTGTTGGTTTACACGGAAGCTTGCGACTATATCCCCGATGATCATCAAAGTAATGGCTTGTGGGGAAAAGGGGGTGGGGCCTTCCTGGGGAGGGGGTGGAGCCCCCCCATCGGCCCTGCCAGGTAGACCAAACCAGCCAACCCAAAAACCACACCGGTAGTATTGGATTTGCTTGATTAGGGACCGTTCAAAGTTACGACGTCACTTTAAAAAAAGTGAATTATTTATAGCCGTTCTTCGCACTTACGACCATTTGGAGCATCCTCCATGGTCACATGATCCAAATTCAGATGCTTGTCAACTGACTCCTATTTATGACGGTCGCCGGGTGATCCGCTTTTGTGACCTTCTGGCGAGTGAAGAAGCCAGAGTCCCTTAAAACAACCGTGCTACTAACTTAATGACGGCACTTAACAGCAAAGAAAGGATGGTAAAATGGAGCGAAAGTGCACTTAACCAATTATCCCCCTTAGCGACTGAAATGTGGGGCTCAGTTGTGGTCATTAAGTCGAGGACTCCCTGTATTGCAGTCCTTAAGCGCGTTATTCTTTGCAAATAAATTCCGGCTTCTGATAGGGACGATGAATGGAAACACAAGCAAATAGGATAGCAACTGTGGCGATTCACTTAACAACAGTGGCAAGAGAGGTCGTAAAACAGGGCAAAACCTCTCTGAACAACTGCCTCACTTAGCAACGGTCTCACACGGCTGTGTGGGTGTGCAACAGAGAAAGCAAGGATCTGAAGATTTTTAACCAGATTCTCCAGCAACCCATGTCTAAACTTTTTCTAATCCTTGTCTAATCGTTGTCTAATCTTTTTCTAATCCTTGTCTAATTCTTGTCTAATCTTTTCCTAATCCTTGTCTAATGTTTTTCTAATCCTTGTCTAAACCTTGTCTAACCCTTGTCTAATATTTTTGTAATCCTCGTCTAATCCTTGTCTAATCCCAATCCCTGTTTTTTTTATTAAGGAACCCAGTGGGTCTTAAGGTCTCTCTTTCTTCCCTCCTCAGATTACGCCGAGGCTTTAATTAACCCAATTAAGCACGTCAGCTTAATGGACCAGCGAGCCAAGCAGCTGGCCACCCTAATGGGAGAGAGCGAGGTGAGGATTCCTAGACGGGACGTGTGACGAGACGGACAGGTTTGGGAGGGTGGAAATCCGCGGGAGATCCTCACACTACGTCGAACAGGGGGAACTTTTTTGGACGGGACGGTCCCGGCAGGCGTCGCAGAGCTGCTTGGCGTCCCGGGGAGGGAGGGAAATCTGAGAGAGAGACACACACACACCCCAACTTTACTTCCCTGTATCCCCCCCCCCCCGGTTGGGCAGGAGAACGTGGAGAAGCCGAAGGAATCTCTGTTGAGGAGCCCCTCTTGCCACACTATGGGGCCGTCCCGGGAGGTCCAGAAGCCCCTCCCGGATGTGTTACCCCCAACTCGGACCCCCAGCATCGTCCCCAGTCAAGGTACAGACCGGAACAAAAGAAACCCGAGTTGAGACATTTCCTTGCCCCATAAAATTCCGGTTGGCTGCTGGAATTGGGAGGGTTTGGGTCTTTTTGCCCAACATTTGGGTGTTTCTTTTTTTTTTTTTTGAAGAGTGCCCCCTCCCCGTTTGTTGCCCAACCCCGAATGTTGAGATCAGATTTTAAAAGGCTCTAAAAGTCCATTTTTCCTCCTCTTTTAGGGCAGAGGGATGACTTGATCGCCAGCATCTTGGCAGGTAAGAATGAGAGTATTATGCCAGCCCCTTCAACACCAAGGGACACCTGTTGACAGGTGTGAGAAGTTACGGCTGACGGCCGGTCCTCGCATTTATGACCGTTGCAGCCTTCCGCCACTGATCCTGGGATTGTTCAGATCGACGCCCTTTTCCAACAAATCAAACACAATCCAAAAGGAACAGAAACCTCGTAATATTTTTACAAAATAATTAGCTGTGATAAGCACAAGCCTTGCCAAACTATGTGAGACTTGCCAAAAGATAACAGACAAGAAATAATTTGCAAAATAAGAATCTTCAAATACAAACTCAGGATACTGGAATGTCCGTGAGGCTGGAGTTTCAAAACGTCTTTGCCTTCTGCAAAGGGCGTTCGTTTCACAGCTGGCTTTTATCTTCTTGAAGGAGGGGCCGTTACCTTGGAGCCTTACTCCCGAGTCGGCTGTCCTGTTGTAGCTGCTCTTTCCTACAAGCAATCCTGCATGCACGCGCACTTGGCACAGGCTCCTCAGGAACCTCCTCATCGCTGCTGCCAGCCCCCACAATCTCTGAAGGCAGCAGTCCCCTCCCCGATGGTCCTGGCCCCTCACCTGAGTCCTCGCTCTCCTCAGCCATCCACACCTGCTGCCGGCTAACCACAACAGTGATTCAAAAATTCAGACACTTTGCAACCGGCATATCTTCGCAACGGTTGCAGCTTCTGACGGTCGCGTGACCGTCCTTCCCAGCAAGGTTATAGGGGCAAGCCAGGTTCACTTAATGACATGACTCACTTAACAATGGCAGCAGTTCGCTCCTACACCATGTCAAAAATGGTCATAACTCCCTTAACTTACCAATGGAAATGTCCCATTGTGGTCGTACACAGAGCATTACGTATCCGTTTAAATTTCCTACTTCCTAAGCCTCTAGAATCGATTTATCGGCGAGACAGGCAGCCTATAAATTTAACAAATAAATACTTTTAATAAAAAAACACTCAAGTTGCTAGTCCACATTGACGCCGGAGAGAAACTTGAGAAACGGGGAAGCAGGAAATGGCCTGATCTGCCCCTCCCATAGTCTAGTCTCACGCTCCCCCTCCGTCTTCTCCCCTGTCGTCCTCCTCGCGGGACTCCGCAAACCCTCGTGCTGTGCTCTTCTTTCTTCCCAGAGGCCTCTCCGCCTTCCGTGGAAGAACTGAGGCAGCAAAAGGCTTTCGTGAAGTTGCTGAAGAAACAGTATCGAGAGCTGAAGGAGCTCCGTCGCAAACACATGAAAAAAATTTGCAGCCTCAACAAAAAGCAAAACACGCAGCTGACATTGGAAAGAAGCCGGCTGCGTAGCCGGGAAGGGTGAGAATAATACCGGATTTATTTTATTTTATTGGGGGGGGGGGGCATGTGCTGAACCTGGAAGCCCATAGAAAAAGATTTAGATGTGATTCGCCATGCGGGGAAGAATTACAGCTGGTTTTCTCTGACGAAAGAGAGATTTAGTGTAATTTTCTTTTTTTCCCATGCTGAAAATGAGAAGTAGGACAGCTTCTCCGTGCCAAAAAGGAGATTTAGAGCAGATTCTTCATGCAGAGAAACAGACTTGGAGCCGATTCGCTGGGCAGAAAAGAAGATTTAGAACAATTTCTTTAGGCCAAAATGTAGATTAACAGCAGGTTTTCCATGCCAAAAAAGGAGATTTATCTTTTTCCATGCAGAAAAGGAGATTTCAAAACATATTTTTCCCTTCAGAAAAGGAGATTCTGATTATTTTTTCCACGCAGAAAATGAGATTTAGAGCATATTTTTCCCTGCAGAAAAGGAGGTTTCAAAACATATTTTTCCCTGCAGAAAAGGAGATTCAGGTTATTTTTTCCATGCAGAAAATGAGATTTAGAGCATATTTTTCCACGCAGAAAAGATGTAGACTATTTTTTCCATGCAGAAAAGGAAATTTAGACCATATTTTTTTCATGCAGAAAAGGAGATTTAAGAGCAAATTTTTCCCGTGCACAGAAGGAGATTTAGAGCAGATTTCTTTCCTTTCTTTTTTTGAAGAATTAGTGCAGATTCTCCCTGCAGAAAACAAGAATTAGAGCAAAGTTCCACGCAGACATTTAGAGCAGAACCTTCAGGCAGGATGGGAGAAATTTGAAAATATTGGTTCTATTTGGATATTTCAGACTTTTGCAAAGATTGCCCTTCGCCTGTCACGCAACCCCCATCGTTTTCACGAATGTTAAGATTTGGTGGAACAGTTTGAAAACCTTTGCAACGCAGGGCTTTCTAAAATTCACTCACCGCTGCCTCATTTAGCAACAGAAATGTCGAGCAATTGGACTTTCTTGGTTTTTTTTTTTCTTTTGAAGACATTTTGCTTCTCCTCCAAGAAGCTTCTTCAGTGCTGACCAGATGGTAGGGAATGGAAGGATTTATATTCCTTGCAGGCAGCTGGTCATTTGCATCCTTTTAGAGGGTCGTTGAGGCCGCTTGGAGGCTTATCTGAGTCCTCAGGATCACCTGAGTAGTGCAAATGGTTCCTGCATTTTTCCCCCCACCACCCTCTGGAAATCCATTCCTCCTCCCACAGGGTATCCATCCCAAATTATATAGCTAAACGTCTGTAGAGATTCTCAGTCATCCAGGTCACGGTTATCCCAAAGCAGAGGCGGTATTCAGCCGGTTTGGACCAGTTCAAGAGAACCGGTAGCGGAAATTTTGAGTCGTTTGGAGAACCGGCCAATCCCACCTCTGACCGGCCCCGCCAACCCCATCTATTCTCCGCCTCCCATTGAGTCCCAGCTGATCGGCTGGGTCTTCTTTGGTTGCCCTGCATAGGAGAACAGAGCTGGAAAGCAGGCTAGTGGGGTGGGGAGGGAAGGGGGATTTTGCCGTCAATTTCCCCTGCCACGCCCACCAAGCCACACCCACAGAACCGGTAGTAAAAATTTTTTTAATCCCACCACTGTCAAAGGTGCATTTTTTCAGGAGGCCACTGGACTTCCTTGTTCTGTTTTTTTTTCCTTTTGAATATAAATCCTTCCGTTCCCCTCCATCATCCTGTCAAGAGCTGAAGAAGCTTCTTAGATGAGAATCGAAACGTCTTCCAAAGGGAGGAAAAAAAAAAAAGGAAGTCTAGTGGCCTCCTTAAAAAAAAACACCCCCTTTGGGACAGCCAGGATCTGGATGATGACTTGAGAATCTCTCCAGACTTTTAGCTATACAATTTGGGATCTCCAAGTGGCCTCAACTCCCCCTCTAAAAGGATGCAAATGACCAGCTGCCTTGAGAATCTCTCCAGACTTTTAGCTATACAATTTGGGATCTCCAAGTGGCCTCAACTCCCCCTCTAAAAGGATGCAAACGACCAGCTGCCTTGAGAATCTCTCCAGACTTTTAGCTATACAATTTGGGACCTCCAAGTGGCCTCAACTCCCCCTCTAAAAGGATGCAAACGACCAGCTGCCTTGAGAATCTCTCCAGACTTTTAGCTATACAATTTGGGACCTTGGGACCTCCAAGTGGCCTCAACCCCCCCTCCCTCTAAAAGGATGCAAACGACCAGCTGCCTTGCAAGGAATATAAATCCTTCCGTTCCCCTCCATCCAGTCACAGCTACTTGGATGAGAAGTAAAATGTCTTCCAAAGAAGAAGAAAGAAAAAACAACAACAACCAACCTACTGAAAAAACAAAACAAAAAAAAGAAGAAAAGGACCTTGGGGGACGGTCCCGCAGATATTGGAACACAACTCCCGCGTCTTCTTTGTCGGCAGGTCTCAAAGCTCTTTAGAGGGAGCTCGACAAGGACAGGACCACGAGGAGGCCCAGCGGAAGAACGACCTCCAGGAATGGCAGATGCAGGGTCTGCTACGGCTGCGTGAGGCTCAGCACCAGCTGGAGAGGGAGCTGAAGCGAGACCACCTGCACCAGGTATCCTATACGCCTTTAACCCCCCGCCTCCCTCCACCCAATCCTCTGGCTACTCACACACACCCCGATGCCTCAGACCGATTGGTCGCTGCAGAGTTTCATGTTTCTAGTCCTCATGGCAATAAGAGGGAAAAGCCACCCCAGAAGGAGTGGCCTAGGCTAAAAAAAAAATGCCAGCAAACTAGAGAAAACTCGCCAACGTTTCCCGCTCTTGAGAAAACGGGATCGTTTAATCCTGAGTTTATTGATCAGACTTTATTAATAAATCTTAATTCGTTCACGTAATAAATAATATTGGAAACAGTCGATAAACCTGCCCCCCTGAGGAGTCACCTTGAGGAGAGACAGGCAGCAAACCAATTTAATGTATAAATCAATGTATAAATATATAAATGAATAGTTAAATAAATAACTTTCGATGCTCTTGTAACTATGAATGGTCACTAAATGAACTGTCATAAGGTGAGGACAGCCTGTAATTCAATGGGCCTTTTAATGTACCAAATATATGCTAGGTTTATTTGTTTATTTATTTATTTATTTATTTGTGTATTTATTTATTTTTCTTTCTTTCCTCCCTTCTTCCTTCCTTCCATCCTTCCTTCTTTTCCTTCCTTCCTTCCTTCCTTTCATTCCCTTCCTTCCTTTCATTCCCTTCCTTCCTTCCCTCCCTCCCTCCGTTCCTCCCTCCCTCCCTCCCTCCCTCCCTTCCTTCCTTCCTCCCTTCCTTCCTTCCTTCCTTTCCTTTTCTTCCTTCCTTCCTTTCATTCCCTTCCTTCCTTCCTTCCTTCCTTCCTTCCTTCCTTCCTTCCTTCCTTCCTTCCTTCCTTCCTTCCTTCCTTCCTTCCTTCCTTCCTTCCTTCCTTCCTTCCTTCTGGCTTCATCCTCAGGCCCAGCAGCGCTTAAAAGACATCGCCCAGGATTACCAGACAGCACAACTGAAGAAGCTGAAAGAAACGAGCGAGAAGTGAGTCGTAAAGCGAGGACAAATGGCAGGCCCCAGACGAGGAGTGTGGGAATTTCGCCTTTCTTTTCATCCCGCCATCTTTGGCTGCCGGGGGGGGTGGGGGGGTTAGTTTCATTTACACCTTGTAGAATAAGCACTCACCTGCCCCGCCGTTACGCTTTTCGTGCTAGAGAGAAGAAGGAACTGCAGAAAATCCTGGATCGAAAACGGCACAACAGCATCTCGGAAGCGAAATCTCGCGAGAGGAGCAAAAAAGATGTGTGAGTTTAGCCAGGAGCCGAAAGAAAACCCAAATCGTACGGTGGTTTGTGTGGGTGGGCCAAGCCAGTTAGGGATTGCCCTTAACCTGGTTTGTCTCTCCTCAGGGAATTAACTGAGATCAACAGAAGGCACATCACGGAGTCCGTAAACTCAATTCGGAGGGTAAGCATCTAACAAGCCTCCATTTTCATAATTGCTATGTTCAATTTCCTTTTTCCTTACGGGAGCCAAGGGCATTATCATTCTCACACAATGAAACACACCACAACACTACTCTAAATAAGTGTCGCACACGCACACACAAATAGTTAACTAAATTAAGGGTTTCTTATTTTTTCCGAATGTGTAGCAAAGAAGCGGAGAAAGATACAATTCGGGATAAACTTTAATTTATTGGACTGATGCTTTGAGTTGAGCTCTGACACACACGCACACACACCCCTCCAAAAATGGGCTAAATATTTATTTATTTTTTCATTTTGGGAGGCCGAATTCTGAATTTTGAGAATATTTCTGGCTGGTCTTCGAGGGGGCAGTCCCACACTGCAGTAGTCTAGACTGGAGCGAACAAAACGGGATCGACTTTGGAAAAAAAAAAAAGAATCGCTGGCAAACCAGCGGATGAATTCAGACGGCTGTTCTTCTATCCCTTGGCTTATTTTTCCCGCTTCTTTTTTTCAGCTTGAGGAGGCCCAGAAACGACGTCAGGAAAAATTACTTTTGGGACACCAGGAAATCATGCAGTTGATTGAGGACGAAGAGCCACGGGTGGGTGATTTTACAAAGGGGTCGCCAAGACCGATCTTGGACCTTGGGGCTAAATGATGGGTCCGAAGGAATAGTCGGATAAGAGACAGCCGAGCCCTCGGCTGCATAACGGATGGAGAATGAGGCTCAGAAGCAGCAGCGGGATCCTACCTGTTCCGCCACTGTTTCAGTGCGTGTGCGCACCTAACACACGCTCATGGAACACGCACGTGCCGCTTTCCACACATCGGCTGAGGCCTGCAGTGCCAATCAGCTGAGAGGATGAAGAGAAGTGTAGGGGCTGGTGGGAGGGCCGCCTCTCAGCTGATCGTTAGAGGCCTTTTTGTTTTTACTACCGGGTCGGGTGAACCGGACCAAACCGGTAGCACACCACCACGGCTCAGAAGCAGGGGCGGGATTCTATGGGTTCCGACCGGTTTGGCCAAACCGGTTGTTAGGATTCTGCGCAGTTTGGAGAATTGGCAAATTGTGCCCCTGGCTGGCCCTAACCGTCTCCTCCTGCCCCCCCCACTTCCCGCCCAGTCAGTCCTTATCGTGCATGCGCGACATCATGCGCATGCCTGACACCGCTGATTGCGTTCTCCCCAGGGGTGGGATTCTACCACTTCGCACCTATTCGCTAGAACCGGTTGTGAACATCCTAAGCAGTTCGGAGAACCGGTTGTTAGAAGAAATTACTGGGCTAATCCTGTAAGAAAGGCGGGAAGGAAACATTCTGGTGTTGCTTACAGAAACTACTTCTCCGTTAACCCTTATTACATTCTTGGCAGGATTGGACTTCCTGTCTCAGGAACCTCTCTGGAGTTTTCCTTTCCCTCCTTTGCTGGTACTTTGCTTGTGTGGAGTGACCATTCAAAGTTACAATGGCCCTGAAAAAAGTGACCTATGGCCATTTTTCACACTTACGACTCGAGAGGCCAGGCGAGGTGATGCGTGCCTTGAAGTGAGTGATATTGAGTTGGTCACGCCCAGCCAATAACATGACCACCAAGCCATGTCCACCCAGTCACATGACCACCAAGCCATGCCCACCACCTAAGCCACGCCCACAGAACCGGTTGTTAAAAAAAATTGCATCCCACCCCTGGTTCTCCCGCCAGTCACTCCTTAAGGTATTTCTTTCTATTTTTCCTCCCAACGATCAGCTGTTCCTATGATCAGCTGTGCTGGGATATCCTTCACTGTCTTACTTGCTTCCCTGAGGCCTAGGAGGCGAAAAGGGACATGCAGGGTGTGTGTGTGTGTGTGTGTGTGTGTGTGTGTGTGTGTGTGTGTGATGCCGTCCCAGCGCTCCATTTTTGGCCTTCCTGGCTGGAGACTTCTGGGAGTTGAAGTCCACAAGCCTTCAAGTTGCCAAGTTTGGAGACCCGGATCTGCTTTACGGTCACGTAGAATTCGTTTGTCTGCTGCGAACTCAAATGTCTCTTGGATCGAGACGTTGCCGCTCGTTTCGCCTCTCCCTTCCTCCATTCCTCCTTTCTCTTTCCTAGTTGGTAGCCCAGCTGGAACAAGAATGGCAGCTGGAGTGCTGCTCCCTGACCCAAGAGATTGGCCGGTTCCTTCAAGAAGAACTCGACGGGACGGTCAGCAACGGGCACCCCCCGGCCACCAGCGTCAGCTCCTTGCCCCCCGAAGACGAGCTGACGGTCCTGTGAATCCAACGGAGAATAAGGGACGTCCCCGAAGGCCGGCCGGCCGCCAACGAGAAGCATGGGGCGGCCCGGGCAGTGTGGGGGGGGCAGCACCTTTGCATGTTAAACACACCCCACGTAGGGACGGGGAGGTTAGGACCGGCCAAAAAAACACACTAAAGGCACTTCTTTCTGGTTTCCTATTTTCTTTTTTTTTTTTCTTTTTTTTTAAAAAAAAAGTTTTATTTTTTTAAACTTTGTGGGTTTCCCCCACTTTTTCTTTTTTTTACAAAAATTGCTAACTTGTGGTGTGTCTCCTCCCGCTTCTCCGTGGTGGATTGAGACTGGAGAAAGTCTCCTTTTGTCAAAGAGGGGAGGGGGCAACGGTTGGACAATCTACTCCTCCCCCCCAATTCTACACACGCCCCTGTGGTCCACGTATTTTGCACGCCGTGGTGCCAGTGGAAAAACACGCATGCCGCTCATTCCCCGCCCCTCCCCCGGTGTCCTTTCGAATGCACGATTAGAGATGAGAGCAATTTTTTTTTGTCTAGCGGGGGGAGAGCAAAGGGTTATTTTAAACGCACCCCCCCTCCTTTTTTTTCCCTTTCTTTCGTTTTATTTTTTTTTTTAAAGCCCAAGAGCTTGAGAAAGACAAAAAAAATAAAAGGGAAATGTCCATTTTTGTTTTCGTCTTCCCTGCAGCTGGATGGGCTTTGCCAGCTGCGTGGAGGGAGGGGGGGAGCGGGGGGGGGGGCAGAGGATACCCGGAGTGGCCACTGGATTGGTTGGAAGGCCGTCCAGGAACAAAGGACGGCGAGCGAAGAGGGACAAAAAGTTAAAAAGGCCAGGTCGGTCCGTCCGTCTGTCCGTCATCGTTTTCGGGATGGGTCCAAAGAGGAGAAGAGTCGAGGTTGACCACTGATCAATCTTGCCCTTTCTCCCCCGGAATGGCATGGATCGTTGTTATTTCTGTCTTTTTTTTTAACGTTGACTAATAAACCTGTAATTCAATGGTCTCCCGTCGGATTCCTGCCTCCGCCTCTCCGAATGGCAAAGACTGGCCTGGTTTTGCATCAGGCGAAGGGTTGGAATGGAATGGGACGAGCTGGGGGCCTCCCAATCAGGAGGCGGCGAGTTCGATCCCAGGTAGAGGCAGATATTTCCCTCTTTGGGGACAATGAGAATATATCTGCCAAACAAAACTCCACGCTGACAGCAGGAAGGGCATCCGGCCAGTAAACAACTCTATTCCGTTCTATTCTACTCAGTTGCCCAGGCTCCGCTCCAAAGCAAGGGATTATGGGGTTGCTAAATGATGATGATGAATGAGCTGGAAGGGACCTTGGAGGGCATTTAGTCGAGCCACCTGCTCAAGCAGGAGAACCTATACTATTTTGTATAAGGGACTATCTGCTCTCTTCTTGAAAACCTCCAGCGATGAAGCACCCACAATTTCTGGTAGCCAGCAGTTCCACAGGTTAATTGTCCTCCCTGTTAAGTTAGTTCCTCCTTAATTCCAGGTTGCTTCTCTCCTTTGATTAGCTTCCATCCATCACTTCTTGTCTTGCCTTCTGGGCCTTTGGACAATAATTTGACCCCTGATAATTTGACAAATACTGGAATGCTGCTGTCATGTCCACCTTAAATTTTCTTTGGACTCCCTAGCCGAACCCAAATCCTGCAGCCATTCTTCATATGTTTCAGTCTCCAGGCCTTAGTTTCATCTTAGCTGCTCTTCTCTGAACTTTTTCCAAAGTCTCAACCTCTTTTTTGTTAGTAAGGTGACCAAAATTGGGGTTTTTTTGGGGTGGTGGTGGTGGTTTGCGCATAGTTTTGCATATATTTCTTCTGCTCTCTCCTGGGTCGTGCTTAGAGGCAGCTGAGCAGGGAGGGCAGAGGAAAACTTCAGGGGATTGGAAGTGAAGGACGTGTTTAGAAGATGGAGCCAAAAGAGAGAGAGAGACACACACACAGAGAGAAAAAATTTTCAGGGATTGGAAAGGATTGACCCGTGGGATTTATTTTGGTTAAAATTTGGTAGGTTTCAGAGCTTCTCTCTTCTTCTCGAGAGAAGTTTTGTCTTCCGACAAACTTGTTTGAAACAAAGGTCCAAACTCCGCAATGGTTCAGACTGGTGAACGTCTCAACTCCCAGAATTCCCCAGCCAGCATGGCTGGCTGGGGAATTCTGGGAGTTGGACGTCCACCAATCTCAACCATTGCAGAGTTTGGACACGCCGGGTTTACAACACATTATTCTGCCACCCCAAAATATTGTACCAATTGGGTATGATGGGTGTTGTAGTCCCAACCCCTTCCGAGGGCCACCGGCTTGTCCAAAAACCACCTTTTTTTTGTAAGTCTTGATTTATATATAGGTTCACCCTTTTAATAGAACGGGTCCACAGAAAGCCCCCCCCCCCGTAATAAGATTCTTTCTATAGATCCATCCTTTTAAAAAGATTGTTTATAGATCCCTTTTGTAGATCTGCCCTTGTGTGATTTATAGAAATCCTGTTGATGGGTCCCTTTTATAGATCCACTCTTGCTGTAAGTCCAATGTATGGAACCCTTTTTTGATAGATCCCTTTAATAAATTCCCCCCACCCTTGTTCTATGTTTGATTTATAGAAATCCTGTTGTTTTATAGATCCAGTCCTGCTGTAAGTTTACGGGACCCCTTTTTGATAGTTTCCTTTTATAAATCCACCCTTGTTATGTAGTATATTTGATTTATAGAAATGCTGTTTGCGGATCCCTTTTATGCATCTAAAGGACTACAAGGCTCTTGCTGTTAAGTCCGATTTACGGAATCCACCCTTTGGATGGATCCCTTTGGATGGATCCCTTTGGATGGATCCCTTTGGATGGATCCCTTTGATAGACCCACTTTTCCCTTTCCCAGCCGTGGATAGGAGGTCAATGCGAGCCT
This sequence comes from Pseudonaja textilis, assembly GCF_049901715.1. Lineage (NCBI taxonomy): Eukaryota > Metazoa > Chordata > Lepidosauria > Squamata > Elapidae > Pseudonaja > Pseudonaja textilis. Next base: position 6,629,649 of record NC_142005.1, read on the forward strand.
CTCTGCGATGGAACGAGATTTCCGGCCCCCATTTCAACCAAGTGAGAAAAAACAACAACAAACGTTCAACGCACAACCGCCTCCCAGGAATTTTCGATGTTTTTAAAAGAAAAGAAAAGAAAAAGTTTTTCTTTTCTCTTTTTTTTTAGAAAAACCACAAACTCACACAAATAGATCACGCACGAAACAGAAAACAGATCCGAAGTTAAGCGCAGGCAGGCAGGCGGTGTCACCCGGTTGCACGTGGTGGGAGAAACCAGACTGCAGGTCAGGGCCGAAGATGGACATTCGGACGTTGCGACAAAGTGACGGACAGAGGCAAGGGATCAGCTGGGGCGCAGGGTGGGGTGGGGGGCACAGGAGCTGCCATGCAAACAGGGTTGGGGGGGGGTCCTGAGGCACCCCCATTTTGGTGGGGAGAAGGAAAGGGCACAGTGGGCTGAAAAACACACAGAAACACACAGATATTCCAGCTGAAGACACAGTCGATGAAGTGACTTTTGAGTGCAGGTAGTTCTCGGTTACGACCATCGGCTTAGCGACCCATTCCAAGTTAGGGCGCTACCGAACAGAGCGATGTACAATGGGTCCTCTCACTTGCGACCCCTCCTGATCACGTGACCCAAAGTTTTAGGTGTATGGTTGGAGGATCTCGGGGAGTGGGGGCTACGAATGCCGTTGGTTTTCTCAGCAAGCTTCATAAAGCGGCAGGGAAAGCCGGGGTTTTGCTTCCTGACCACGCGACTCACTTAACGACAGCAGCCAAAGGAGGTGATCAAACTGGACACGGCTCTCACCGGACGGCGTGCGTCGCTTTAAAAGTGACCCCCCCAAAAGTAAAACTTGTTGCATGGCTCAGTTGAGTTGAAAATTGGCTTCGACTTCAAAGGGAAGTTAAAAACGGGGAATGGCTCAGTGAATGACCCATTTGGCGGTTCACTTAACAGCCACAAAAATGGAAAACTGGCTCCATTAACGATCCACTTTAACGACGGCAGCAAAACGAGGTGACAAAACTGGACACCAATTCAGCGACCCGCTTAGTAACTGAAGATCTAGTCCCGATGGTGGTCGTAAGTGGGAGGACGGCCTCCACCTTGGCTCAGTTTTGAAACAGAACACAACAGATAAATAACCCCTCCGGACGGAGGCGCATCTTGTGTTTGGACAGCGTGTGAAGATCAATGCTAAAAAATAAAAATTAGGGGCCCCGTACAAAGAGCCCCAACCCCAAAATGGATGACAGAAACCAAGGAACCCTGGGGGAGGAGGAAAAAAAAAAGCTATAAGAAAAAGCAGTATCTCTTTTTTCTTCTTCTTCTTCTTCCTTTTTTCTGCCGTTTGGAGAGATGTTTTGTGCTGTTTTCGGGAAGAGCGCGAAGGTTGGCCTTTAAAGAGAGACTGGGCTGTGCTTGAGATAAATTGGCAGTTTCGGGATTGTTCCCTCCCCCTCTTGGCCCGGCCTGGCCGCTTCCCTTCTTCTCGTCATGGATGGGAGACCAAGAAGAGAGCATATTTTGTGCAAATTGCTTCATTCCAAAAAACTCGGTTTCGGAAGCCGTTTCCGACATCCGAGCATGAGCAAGTTTCCTTCTGCTAAACCGTGGCTTGAAGTAGGGCAGGGTGGACGAGAGAGGTAACATATCCTGCCCCCCCTTTTTTTAATTTCTTGGAGCGTTGACTGAAGGTGTGTCTTCTCTCACCTGGGTCCAAAGCCTTCGATTTAATGCAGGAGAACGAGAGAAATTGGACAGGTGTGTGCGAACCCATTCTTTCCGCCACTCATTCAGGCACAGCCAGGACGGCTTTCCCCGCCCCCCCCCACCCAAAAAATTGTTTCCTTCCCCCTTAAGTCTTCTCCAAGACACCGTCTCGAACTCGTGACTTGGGGCACTCCAAAACCCAGATGGGGGCGGGGGTCTCAACTGGTCCTTGCTGAAACGGAGACCTGAGCACACCCCAAATCGGACGCCAAAGTGGCCAATCGGGCGGCGGAGAGAGGGGGATTAAAAGGGGGGGGGCTGGGTGGAGGGGGTCCTGCACTTTTTCACACGGAGGAGGCTCTCCGAGTGGTGTGAGGTCCTCTCCGGAATCCCAAAGTCCTGGATTCGAACCCGCCGCTTCAGAAACCTTCGATATGGCAATAGGCTTCCAAAGCCGCTAAGAGGATGTAGACCAGCCAGAGGCTGATGAAAAGCAGGGTGGACAGCAGTTTTGGGGTTCGGGGACCTCCCAGCTCGCCCCCCACCGGAGGCCGGCGCCGGTACAACAGCACCGCGATGCTGATGAAGGCAAAGATGGTGAAGAGGGTGACGGAGAATGCCAGGGTGCCCGGCTGAACCTCGAAGGGCTTCCCCTGGCTGGCCCAGTAACTGGCGGCGATGGTCCAGGCCACCCCGATGCCCAGGAAGACGTTCACTGCGTTGCTGCCCGTCACGTTACCGATGGAAGCATCGGCGTACTGGTCTTGGATGGCGGCCACCTTGCTGGCGAAGGTATCTAGAGAAAGAGACAGAGATGAGGGAGTCAAGCCACGAATGTGGGTTTGTGGCCTCGTCTTTTCCGGAAGACGGAAGGCGAGGCTGCTTGGCGCCAGTCTAAGGGTTGCTATATCCTCTCGTCTTACGACCATTTTGTAATTTTACAGGATTTCCTGATTCCTAAAAGAAAAGCTACTGGGTCGTTTTTGTTTACAACTCAGTTGATGGAAAAATGAGATATTAAAATGACTTGCAAGCATCTAAGTGCCAGTTTGCTGGATACGGAACCTTCTAAAGAACTGAAATATTCTTTTCCAAACTTGGCAAGTTTAAGAAGGGTCGTCTTCAGCTCCCAGAATCCCCCAGCCAGCAGGCTTTATCGCTTTCCTTAGGAATAAATTACAGTTCATTTCTAGGGATTTTAATGCCCCTAAATAAACTTCAATTTATTTCTAGGGATTTTAATCCTCCTAAATAAAATTTCAATTTATTTGAAGTTATCAAAGGCACCGTATTCTCATCCTGATTTTGATTAATAGATCAATTAAGCAAATTCTCCAGACTTTTGTTCCTAATTATAATGGAGATTGCATTCAATATCAGTGATTTAATTGGCGTCTCTTGAAAGCCACTCATTCCTGGCTGTGGTTAAAGCTGTATTTCTCAAACTTGACAATTTTAAGACCTGTGGACGTCCGTGCACAGCGTGCTGGCTGGGCAATACTGGGAATTGAAGTCTTAAAAGTTGCTAAGTTTCACAAACGTTGATTTAAACACCTGCAACTCACACAGTCCCAGTTAACCAAAGAGTTTTTACTCTGCTATCTACCCTTCTTCATCCCAAATGAGATTTTTCAACTAGACAGCCATTCACAAGGTTGCCTATTTTGCAGATAAGCTGCAAAATAAACGAATGAATGAAAAGAGATAGCCCACAACTTACAACCACAGCTGAGCCCAAGCTTTCTGTGGTTAAATGAGAAATTTGTTAAGTGGGGAATGCTGCAAAAGTCGTAATGGTAAAAAACGGTCATAAATCACCTTTTGTAACTTGGAACGGCCACTAAACGAACCATTGTAAGTCAAGGACGACTTGTACGTAAATAACCAAATTTAAAAAACGTTGCTTGCCGTTTAGCTTGTGCAAGAAAAGCCTCTAGGGACACGACCCAAGCTGATAAACGAAATAGAGGAGTATGGGAGAAATGGCTGGATTAAAAATAAACACAGGAGAAACTAAGATATTGGCAAAAAAAAAAACATGACAGAGAAACAAACAAACAAAAAAGGAATTGACAAAGAGGACAGATATTCAGACAGTAAAGAAAGTTAAATATTTAGAAATTCAGTTGATGGCAAGATGTGGAACAATTAAAGAAGGTAATTATTATAAGCTCAAACAACAAATGAAGACAAGAGTTAGAAAAATGGGGTAATGTGCAGTTATCATTAACGGGAAGAATTGCGGCGATTGAGATGAACATATTACCCAAAGTGTTGTGTTTGTTTCAAACAATTCCAATAAAATTGGGGGGAAAATACTTTGAAGGTATTGATAAAATAGTATTGAAATATATATGGCAAGGGAAGAAAGCAAAAAGTAATAAAGAATTCTATTCTATTCATTCTTATTCTATTCTATTCATTCTTATTCTATTCTATTCTGTTCTATTCTACATTCCAATATCCTATTCTATTCAATTCTATTCATTCTTCTCTTCTCTTCTCTTCTCTTCTCTTCTCTTCTCTTCTCTTCTTAGTCTATTCTATTCTACATTCCAATATCCTATTCTATTCAATTCTATTCATTCTTATTCTCTTCTCTTCTCTTCTCTTCTCATTCTATTCTATTCTACATTCCAATATCCTATTTTATTCAATTCTATTCATTCTTATTCTCTTCTCTTCTCTTCTTATTCTATTCTATTCTACATTCTAATATCCTGTCCCATCCTATCCTATCCTATCCTATCCTATCCTATCCTATCCTATCCTATCCTATCCTATCCTATCCTATGTAAACATGTTACCGACCAGCAATTTCTGAACAAGGGATTTCACTCCCCAGTTCACTCTTCTTGGGGAACGAGTGGGTTTGCACTAATAACAGAGCAGCAACTTCCAAGCAGCCCATCAGAATCGATGAGAAAAGTGGCTGGCAAGCGAGCAAGTGAACATTTGCACGTCATTGCTCTCCCATTTGGACGTGTTAATCTTATCGCTACAAGCCTAAAAAAGAAAGTTTTCCCCCCTTTAATTGCAAGGACTGTGTTTTTCCTGTTTGTCAGTTGAGCGAAGGGCGTTGCGTGGTTTTTTTTTTGCACACGCCTGCTTTAAAATCCACCCGGCCGCTTCTACGTCGTGGTGTTGTGTCAGACCTTCCAGCTCTATTCTATTCTAAACCTTCTGCATCCACACAGCCCAACTTAGGAACACAACTGGCAGCAGAATTTTCATTTCTAAACAGGGCCGTTGTTGAATGAGTCACAGCTGATTTTTAGGGCCTTTTTTTGAATCAGCAGAATGTTCTTATTCTATTCTATTCCATTCTATTTCTCTATTCCTATTCCTATTCTAATTCTAATTCTCTATTCTAATGCTCTATTCTATTCTATTCTATTCTATTCTATTCTATTCTATTCTATTCTATTCTATTCTATTAATTCTCCTATTCTATTCTGTTCCTATTCTATTCTATTTCTCTATTTTATTCCAATTCTCCATCCTATCCTATCCTAACCTATCCTATCCTATCCCATTCCATTCTATTCTATTTCTCTATTCCTATTCCTAATTCTATTCTCTATTCCTATTCTAATTCTCGTCCTCTGTTCTATTCTATTCTATTCTATTCTATTCTATACTATTTCTCCTTCTATTCTATTCTATTTCTCTATTTTATTCCAATTCTCCATCCTATCCTATCCTATCCCATTCCATTCTATTTCTCTATTCCTATTCCTATTCTGTACTATTCTATTCTAATTCTCATCCTCTGTTCTATTCTATTCTATTCTATTTCTCTATTCTATTCTATTTCTCTATTTTATTCCAATTCTCCATCCTATCCTATCCTATCCCATTCCATTCTATTCTATTTCTCTATTCCTATTCCTATTCTGTACTATTCTATTCTAATTCTCATCCTCTGTTCTATTCTATTCTATTCTATTCTATTCTATTCTATTCTATTCTATACTATACTATACTATTCTATACTATTCTATTTCTCTATTTTATTCTAATTCTCTATCCTATTCCAATTCCAATTCCAATTCCATTCCCACTCCACTCCATTCTATATTCTTCTCAGAAGAATGCAGCATATCTGACGCCACCCGTCTGGACCCTTGTGTGGCTGTGTGTGTGTGTATGTGCGCGCGCACGCACATATCTGTGTGTTTTAAGGCCCTCTCCCACGCGTCACTGACCGGGCACGGAGGTACCCAGCGCCACGAACACCACCGCCGTGACTGAGTCCTTGAGGCCGATGGTGCAGCCGAAGTGAGAGGCCAGGTCCCCAGTGAGGGCGGTGAGCACCCCGATAAGGCAGATTGAGACCAGGAAGCAAGCCCAGCCACACCAATACTCGGTGGGCGGCACGAAGGCGAAGAGAACTTTCCAGAAGACGGTGAGGAAATGCATGATGTAGTCGAAGCAGGAAGGAAGACGGTCCTCGCCCGAGTCGTCGTCTTCATCATCACCTGTCGGGGGGGTCATAAAAACACGGATTCAGCCTCTCTCGGTAACAGGAACAAGAGTTGGAAGGGATCTAGGAGGTCATCTAGTCCAACCCCCCCTGCTCTTGTATATGGTCTATACTGTTTCTAATAAATGGGCATCCGGTCTCTTTTTAAAAGCCTCCGGTGATGAGGCACCCACCACTTCCACAGTAACAAGACTTGGGAGGGAATTTGGAGGTCATCTAGTCCAACCCAACCCCCCCCCCCGCTCTTGCGCGAGACCCTATTTCTGATAAATGGCCATCCAGTCTCTTTATAAAAGCCTCTGGTGATGAGGCACCCACAATTTCCCGAGGCAATTTGTTCCAAACGAATTCTTGTACTTGACAGACAGGAATTCCTTCTACCTTGTTTTTTTTAACCCACAACTCTGTTCACACAACGAAGTTGGGACAAATCGCGCCTTTGTTTTGACACCCAACAAGCTACCTCAGCCTAGTGTTAACTGAGGTTAGTTTTCAGATGCTGGATCTTTTGTAAAAGGCACGATTTTGGGTTATTGGGGTTGAGTACACACTGGATGGCTACATCAATCAATGTCATCGTGGTCTGATTGGATTCCAGACATTACTGCCAAAGCACATCCTTGAAGGAAAGTTATTTATTGCTCAAATGGCAATTAATGTTAACCCATATAGTGTGGCTGAAGCATTATTTGTCTTATCTTCTATGCTTCCCACTTCTATTGGTATTATTATTGTTATTATAAACTTTTATTCATTAAACATGAAACTCAAGTCAATTGAACATTTAAAAATGTATCACAAATATCATTGACTGGCTTTGATGGTTGAGACGGATTGATAGGGATTGCTAATAATAATTAATAAAAATCTTTCATTCATTAAACATGAAACTCAAGTCAACTGAACATTTACAAGTGTATCACAAATATTGACTGGCTTTGATGGTTGATATGGGTTGACAGGGATTGCTAATAATAATTAATTAATAATAATCTTTCATTCATTAAACATAAAACTCAGTCAACTGAACATTTAAAAATGTATCACAAAGATCACTGACTGACTTTGATGGTTGATACTAGTTGATAGGGATTACTAATAATAATTAATAATAATAAACTTTTATTCATTAAGCATGAAACTCAGTCAACTGAACATTTAAAAATGTATCACAAAGATAATTGACTGGCTTTGATGGTTTTTTTTAAATGTTTGATTAGATTTTTATTTTTAAATATACATCAATATCAATAGAGGAACAGTGTGGCTTTTATTCATTTTGATACGAACATCAATAATGTTGTTATATTAATAACTTGTATAATCCAAGTATTAATATACATGGACTGGCTCTGATGGTTTATACAGGTTGCTGCCAGCATCCTAGGTATCAACCAAGTATCTTCTTAAAATGTATGTTTATTATTATTGTTGTTGTTGATGATGATTTAATTTTCAATTCACAGTCTGTGACTGGTAAAAACCTAACAGTTCAAGTCCTAACCAAGGACCTAAGGAACTATTAAGGAAGCATCTGAGAACTTAGGTAGTACTGAGTAAAGTGTTCTTTTTCCAAAGTCAAAATATTCAGGTCTAATTAGTGCCAAATTTCCATGTATCTAAGCAGCCCTTTGGATAATTGCTCCAAGAGCTCCTACTACTATTGGTACAACCATTGCTTTCTTCCTCCACGGTCATTCAACTTCAATTTGCAAATTGCGATATTTCATTATATATTTTTCCCCCTAGCTATTTGTCTTCCAGTCGCACGTCACGTGATACTGCAATATCAACGAATGAATCATTATTAATAATAATAGGAGCGGCACTAGTATCCACTCTGTTGCTTTGCATATACACAGAGGGCTTCTGCACCGGGAAAAAAATTCCTTGTGTGTCGAATAGCACTTGGTCAATAAAGAATTCTACTCTACTCTACTCTACTCTACTCTACTCTACTCTACTCTACTCTACTCTACTCTACTCTATTCTGTTGCTTTGCATATACACAGAGGGCTTCTGCACCGGATAAAAAATTCCTTGTGTGTCGAATAGCACTTGGTCAATAAAGAATTCTACTCTACTCTACTCTACTCTACTCTACTCTACTCTACTCTCTACTCTACTCTACTCTACTCTACTCTACTCTACTCTATTCTGTTGCTTTGCATATACACAGAGGGCTTCTGCACCGGGAAAAAAATTCCTTGTGTGTCGAATAGCACTTGGTCAATAAAGAATTCTACTCTACTCTACTCTACTCTACTCTACTCTACTCTACTCTACTCTACTCTACTCTACTCTACTCTACTCTACTCTACTCTATTCTGTTGCTTTGCATATACACAGAGGGCTTCTGCACCGGATAAAAAATTCCTTGTGTGTCAAATAGCACTTGGCCAAATAAAATATTTAATTCAATTCAATTCCCTTACCGGCACTGACCGTGACGGCGCTCACGAACTGCTCTCGCCAACTGCTGCTTCCCACCACAAGTGCTAAGTTGGTTTTCTTGATCAGTTTGTCCACAGTGCTCTGGAGGAGAAGAGGTTGGGGAGAGGTGAAAAGGGGGTGGGGGGTTCTTGAGGGCTCCCCTTCCCCTTCCCCCTCACCCTCCCCCTCCCTTCCATTAGCGATTGTTTTGCTTTCAATGTTGCCGCTGAGCACAGCAATCACGTCATGGAAGAAAAAAGAATTATTTTGTTTTTAAAAAATACAGGGAGTCCTTGGTTTATGGCCACAATTGAGCTCAATATTTCTGCAGTTAAGTGAGACAGTTCTAAAGAGGGAAGGATGGAGAGAGAGAGAGAGAGAGAGAGGGAAAGAGAGAGAGAGAGAGAGAGTCACTTATTACCTTGAACTCGTAAGATTCCTCAATGATAACTTCAAGTTTGGAGTTTTCTCCCAAACTGGGGTATCCCATTTTGGCAATTTTTTCCTGCTCCCCTGCAGGAAGCTGATTCTCATTGGTGTCACCTAGGATTGGATGAGGAAAAAGAGATCGGCATTGTAAAGGCCTAAGAGAAAGACCTTGAGCAACGGAGGAAAAATATACTGTTTAGGGAATTGGATAGATAAGAGCCCACGTGGCCCTCAGCTACACAACGGGTAGAGAGAAAGTAGACTCTCTCTAACTTCTCCCGATTTAAGGGAAAACTGCATGGGGAATTTCTTCCTTTTTCCTCTTCCTATCCTTACCGTGCTGCAGTCCGATGTCCAAAATAACCGGGGGTCCCAATTCCAGGTAAAAATTCTTATTTTTTTCATACTCCTCATCGTCGATGATTTTTATCTCGATGTATCTTCTAAGAGAGGGAGAAAGAAAACCGGGTCAAACTCAAACTCCAACATCGACAAAGGCAGGCAGGACAAACTCTTAAGACCTCAGCCCCCAAATGCTTCCAACTTTCTTCTACATTTTCCCGCTTTCTGGGGGGGGAAAGAAACCACAAGTTTTTCCAGTGCTTTGACTTAACGGCAAAGAACTTGCCCATCATACAAAACCACAGGTAATCTTCGACCTGCAACCATTTATTAGGTTGCGATCATTCGAAGTTACAATGGTGCTGAAACAGCAACTTAAGGGCCAGTCCTCACACTTACGACTTTGCAGCATTCACCCATGGCCATGTGATCCAAATTGAGGCAACTGGCTTGATCACCATTTGGGATCTTCCTGGCTGGCTACAGACCATCAAAGTCAGTGGGCGAAGCCAGTTTCACTTAACATGAACACAATTCACTTAACACAAACATGATTCACTTAACACAAATATGATTCACTTAACACAAGTATGATTCACGTAACACAAACACGATTCACTTAACACGAACACGATTCGCTTAACACAAACACGATTCACTTAACATGAACACAATTCACTTAACATAAACATGATTCGCTTAACACAAACATGATTCACTTAACACGAACACAATTTGCTTAACACAAACACGATTCACTTAACATGAACACAATTCACTTAACATAAACACGATTCGCTTAACACAAACATGATTCACTTAACACAAACATGATTCACTTAACACAAACACGATTCGCTTAACACAAACACGATTTGCTTAACACAACTCGATTTGCTTAGTAACTGTGACGATTTGCTTAACAACCCAGGCCAACCATTCCCCCGGGCCCAACTCACTTAGTCACTGCCTTGCTTAGTAACGGACATTCAGATCCCCATTGCAGTCGTAAGTCGAGACCACTTGTACATCACCCTGCAGTTATAAACAAACCGCTGTTCCCGTGCTGATAATAATTTCTCTGCGTTTTTCCATGCGTGGCCTCCAGGTTAATGTGAATAAAATAAGTTTCTGAGTTTATTCTATTGTATTTTTTTTTCCCTCACATTCTCCGGAGGCCACAGAGTTTTTCTCCAGTTCCCAGGGGTGAACAAGTGTCGGCAGCCATTTCAGGGCCACACTTCGAAGAGATGACAAGGCAGGCGGTTGTCTCCTGGGGTCCTTTCCGATGAGCAAGGAAAATAAAATATATGGATAGCCTAAGAGGATTGAGATATGCAGGGAATTTATAGCCAGAACCTCCAGTCAGAGCAGCCCTGCTCAACCCTTCTGGGCTGCTAAAACCTCTGGAAAAACAGTTCTAAAATCAGTTTATAGATAAGTTTAAATGCGCAGGGGGGCCTCTGTGCAACTAGACTGTTAAATTAATCCTTGACTTACAACCACAATTGAGGGCAAAATTTCTCTTGCTAAGCAAAACAGTTTCCCTCCCTATGACATTTCTTGCCCCTGTTGTTAAACATATAAGTCACTGTTTTTCCAGTGTTAGTGTAACTTTGAACCGTCTCTAAATGAACAGTTGTAAGTTGGGGACTGCCTGCTGATCAAATCTGAGGAAAGGATATTAAGAATGGTACCTGAAGGTTACAGCAAAGAAAAAAAACATATTTAATTATACATGTATTAACAGCAGCTAGAATTGGTTTTGCTCAGAATTGGGAAAGCAATAAGATACCGATAGAGGGGAAATATTTGAGAAAATATTTGAATGTGCAGAAATGAATAGACTAACACTGGCAATCAAAGAAAAAGAAGAAACAGAATATTATATGGTATGGGATTTATTTTATCAATGGTTAGAAAATAAAACAATTATATGGATTAGATGACTATATAAAGTAATAAGATTGTCAAAAATGATAAGATCTATTGGATGACACTTAATAAGAAAATGGGATTACTGTCATATTGGTAAGAAAAGTATTTGTTATAATTGTAAGCACAAAAATTTGTACCTAATCGACACGCGGTTGAAATGGAATGGTATTAGTGTAAAACATAAATTAAAAAACTTTTTGGGGGGAAAAAAAATTTGAGAAAAGGAAAATCACTCCGTTTTTTCACTCTCCGCCCAGACTCCACAAAGCACATTTTTAAAATTATTACTTTATATATATATATTTTTCCCCCCTGTCTTTATGTTATTTTTTCTCTCGTAAAGGATATCAAAAGATACAGAAAACTTGAGGGTTTCCTTCTGGTCTGTCAAAACAAACCCAAACTAGGTTAAAGGAGGTGGGGGAAGGGGGCTTATTTTTGATGGCTGGGGTTGCGTCGGTTGTCTTGTTGCCTGTTTTAAACTTTCTGCGCCTCCTCAGACACGTCTGGCACCTGCCTCTGGCTCTTCCCATGTGCCAGGATGGGCCCCGTTGTGTTTCACACCCTCTCTTTCTCGCTCTGGGCTGGCTTGTGTGTCTCTCGCTCCCTCTCCCTGTGTTTTCACACCATCCTGTTGACCCAACTTGGCGCACACACCCTGCTCTCGCCAATTAGGTCAATCCCTTTGTCAAATTCAGAGGCTGAGCGAGTTGATGCTTGGCAGAGGGAAGATTGAATGTTTTCAGAAATTAACGCCACGTGTCGGAGGGGTGGAGAGGCTGGGTTGGTCGAAGGGAGCAGGAGAGCGGGAAGCGGTTTGAGACGGGGAGACGTCTCTCAAAAAAGGGGCTTCTGCTGTTTTTGTTTAAAACGGTTGTGTCTCTTTTAGCGTGAAAGGATGGTACCCCTGAGCATTGAGTACTAAGTGCCACGAATATGAACTAACTCTTGGGTCTCCCTTGCATATTTTTAATAACAGGCTATAGCATCAACACTAAACATGATTTTAATAAGGAGATCTCTCTCTCTCTCTCTCTCTCTCTCTCTCTCTCTATCTATCTATCTATCTATCTATCTATCATATCTAACATCTATCTTATTCTACCCATCAATCTCTCATTCAGTCATTCTCTCTCTCATTTTATCTATCTATCTATTATTCTAATTTATTCTATCAAATTTTATTATTCTATAATTTATTTTATTTTATTCTCTCTCATATCTCTATCAAGCTATCATATTCCATCTATCTCATTCTATCTATCTATTAATCTATCTTGTTTTATTTATCTCATCTTCTCTGTCTCTTTATCAATTCCATTCAATTTATCTCATTTTATCTTTCAATCTAACTCATTCTAACATTCTATCATCTATCATCTCTTCTCTCTGTCTCTCTGTCCATCTACCCATCCATCCATCTGTCTCTCTCTCCTTCCTCCCTTCCTATCTACCTGTCTATTCATCCATCCATCTCATCCATCCATCCATCTATCCCATTCATCATCTATCTATCTATCTATCTATCTATCTATCTATCTATCTATCTATCTATCTATCTATCTATCTATCTATCTATCTATCTATCTATCTATTCCATCCATCATCTATCTATCTATTCCATCCATCCATCCATCCATCCATCCATCCATCCATCTATCTATCTGGTTCTTGCACCAGGCACATTGTAAATTGAGGACTATTTTACATTCTTTTTAAATATTATCTGATTATCTATGATGTATGTTGACTTTATGGCTGTTTTATGATCCTGTAAACCACCAGACGTCCATACAATTCAGCAGTAGAGAAACTATTGTCAGAAATAGCAATAAAATAAAATTAAGTAACACTTGGATGAACCATGTTTTAATGCAGTCTACAAAATCTGCCTGGCATTTAACGTTTGCAGTGATTCGCTTAAGAACCCTGGCAATAAAAGTTTGTAAAATTGAGTCTGACTGACTTAATAGTCTCCTTGTCTAGCATTGGAAATTCTGGGCCCCGTTGTGGTTATAAGTTGAGGACTTTGTCAATAAGTATAATTATTTTCCATGTCTTTTTTTTTAATTTTCATTTTTCTCCACATTTTCTCCACAACAGCCCTACAGGGTAGGCTGGGCCAGGAAGAATGACTGCCAAAGTCATTATGCCTATTTACCAATTTATTTTTAAATGATGCTTTGTTCGCCATCTTGAAAAAGGAAGTAAAACTGAAAAATAGTTTTTTTTTTAATGTGCACAAAAGTTTTGGGAGTTTGTACCGAAGTCAGTAAAAAAAAAAAAACCTGAACATTTTGTACCTAAATGTAGTAAAAAACAGATCCATTGCTGCCCTGCTATTGCAGCTTATATATATTTTCTTGATTATTATAAACATTTATCATCTACCACCCGTGTAATTCCCGTCGTAGCTGACTCCTTCCTGCCCGAAAAAAACCCATTAAAACAAATTAAAAACAGTTAAATCTGACAAACGGTGTACCAAAAGCTGGAAAATTTTAATATCAAACCACGTTAATACTCTGAGCGGAGATAAAAATGGAGTGATTTTAAAGCCCTGGAACCAGGCACATTATCTGATATTTAAGACCTTGAGGAACTGGGGAGGAAGAAAAAAAAAACTATAGTTATTTGGGAATTGGATGATGGTTTTTGTAATTTCTGGCCTGTCTTTTTATGCTCTTGGAAACGGACTGTCCAGCGTTTTAGAAATTTTTGCAATAAACAAAAGCCATTGAACTGAACTATGGTGCCACCACCAAAAAGGCCATGCTCCTTATTATGAGCTGCTGTACGCCAGCGCGTACCATTTCTTCCTTTTCCAGGCCCTTTGAACAGTCCTTGACCTACAGCAGTTCACTTAGTGACCGTTCCAAGTTACAATGGCACTGAAAAAAGTGACTTAGTTAGGACCGTTTTTCACACTTAACGACCGTTGCAGTGTCCTCATGGTCATGTGATCAAAATTCAGACGCTTGGCAACTGATTCATAATTATGACGGTTGCAGCATCCCGGGGTCACCTGATCCCCTTTTACGACCTTCCAACAAGCGAAGTCCATGGGGAAAGCCAGATTCACTTAATGACCGTGCGACTCCCTTAACAACGGCAAGAAAGGTTGTAAAACCAGCACGTACAGTATTTATGATGGTTGAAGCATCCTTGCATCCCGCAATCACCGCTTGTGACCTTCCCCGGCCGGCTTCAAAGGAGAGGAAGCCCAATTTGCTTAACAACTTCTTGACTCAGTTAACAATTGCAATGATTCTCTTAACAACCATCGTTAAAAGAGGTCATAAAATCAGGCTCCCTTAACTCCTTAGCAATGGTAATTCTGGATCTAATGTTGATCGTAAGTCATTTGTGAATGTTTTTAATCTACTGTCTTTTTTACGGTTTTAATGTTTTTCAAATATCTTGTTTATGGACACAACATGGATGGCAAACAAATTTTATAAATAAATAAAATTTTACCACTATCCATAACCCATTTTCCCTCCTCCCGCACATGCGTCGTTCATCTCTCCCTGCCCCGCCATTCCCCATGCTGTTATCTTACACTGTCTCGTCGTTCTGAAATTCCACCTTGCCGGCCACTTCCTCGTAATCCTCGCCGGCTTTTGCCGTGCCCTCGATGGTGTGATAGGGGATGGCCACTCGCCCGCGGGCCCCCGAAGTCCTCAACACTTTGATGTGTACCACACCTACGCTTTCGTTCACTCGCTTAGAGGGTCCCTCAAAAGTAAAGATACCAGCGTGGTCATCATCGAAGATCGTCACGGTGGCCATCTTGGAGGGTAAGAGACAAGCTTTTGGAGGAGGCTCCGGCCCTAGCTCGGCCCAGGCTGCCCTGGCGTTACTGAGGTGGACGTAAAAATATTCGTCCTCTTCAAAAATATCATCGTCAATGATCCCTACCCGCAGTTCCTTGTGCGTCTCTCCCGGCTTGAAGAGCAAGGTACCCTCTGCAAATTCATAGTCGGAGCCAGCGTTCGCCGTTCCGTCCTCTGTACGGAAGTCCACTCGCACAGTGACGCAGGCCAGGTCCCCTCCTCGACGGACCACGGTCAGGACTACAGAGCCACAGTTCTCAAAGCACTGATAGTGAGCTGGCTCGAAACCAATTCTCGTCACCGATTCATCTTCCTCCATCTGGACTTCTTGCATGCTGATTGCTTTGCGGGCCTGATCGGCCGCGTGTTTCTTGAGGATGTTCCCAGCTCCGATCATCATACGGGTCGCTTGGATGCGGTAGAATGCGCGGCTCTTCTGCTGCTGGACCAGTACTTGATAGTTGGCCATTTCAATCAGTTGTTCCATGTCCTTTTCGGGGTACTTCTGTTTCAAATCCCGCAAGGTCCGAGCCATGTCTCTGCGGGCCTCCTCGTCTTGATCCTTACCCGTATCCCCCAGACCTTCCGATCCTTCCTTGAGTGAGTTATCCATCTCAATGTCCATTTTCGGGTAGCCGGTGTCTCCCTCGCTCTCGATAATGAGACTCCGTGATTTATCCGTCCGGTACTTTTTCTGCACGTACTTGTAGAAGAGGAGTCGCCGGTCAGCCACCCAAGCTTGGAGGACACAGACTGGGAAAAACAGGAAGGTGAGAAGACCTTCCCATAGTTCGACCTCGCCGGGAGAGAACCAGGCCAAGATGAGGTACAACCAGATGTAGGCGAAAATGCTCCACGCCGCCGTGACGAAGAAAACCCGCAGGTGTTTGATGCGCCGTACCTCACCCTGAGGGACCACGTGGATGCAAATGGCAATGATGATGAACATGTTAAAAGCGGCGCTGCCCACAATGGTGCTGGGACCCATGTCTCCTGCATGAAAGCCATGACCCACAATCTCAATGATGGAGAGGAGTATCTCGGGCGCCGAAGATCCCAGGGCCATCAAGGTTAGGTTGGAGACCGTCTCGTTCCAGATGCGGATTGTGGTCGTCGTGGTCTCCCCGTTGGGTTTCTTAATGGTGATCTCCTTCTCCTGCGAGGTGATCACTTCGATGGAGGCCATGAAGCGGTCGGCAATGATGGACATGCCCAGGAACATGTAGATGAGGGCCACAAAGTAAACGATAGCCCGGGCTACCTTATCTCCGACGGAAGGATTCTGGGGGAGCCACACAGGTAAGATCACACCTTCCTGGCATTCGGTGTTTTCCTGGCACTTGGAGCTACGGTTGCCACCGTCTGGAGAAGATGACCCAGTCCTGGGTGAACCCAAGGCATTGTCCACTGTGGCAAACAGCGACGGGAGGAACAGAGCCAAGAGCAGGACTGAGGTCTTCAGCGGAGACATGTTGGAGAAGATGACTCTGGGGAGAGAGAGAGGGGAAAGAAAGGGTTACTCACAGCTGGTACTTGGGTCTCTCAGAAGACTTGGCATGGTGGGATCATCGATGGAGACTTTGAGGACCACCAAGAGAGGACTCATAAACACTCCAAAGATGTCTCCCAACGTTATCCCTTCAGCATTTCTCAACCTTGGCTACTTTAAGACGGGTGGACTTCAACTCCCAGAATTCCCCAGCCAGCCATTCTGGAATTCTGGGTGTTTGAAGTCCACCCATCCTAAAGCATGCCAGCTGGGGAATTCTGGGAGTTGAAAGTCCATTTATTTTAAAGCATCCTGGCTGGGGAATTCTGGGAATTGAAGTCCATCACCTTAAAGTTGTTGAACTTGTCATCTTCCTTGGACTGCAACGACCCAATCTGACTACAACTCATGGGAGTTGCAATCCAATATTCTGGAGAACGTGTAGTAGGAATCGAAGGAACCAGAGTTAGCTTAATCAAGACCTCCACCTCTCCATCTGGCCTCCCAGAATCCCTTCCATCATGGATGAGATCTTTTTAAAGATGTTCCTGTCATTTTGGATTCTCGGCCAATGCCTCTTGGGGATGATTGAACATGGAGTCGTGCTACTTGATTTGAAGGCTCGTCCGTGAGATGTCAAACCTTATACCATCACAAGTTTGTCTTCTCTGTGAGAGAAGGATGAATCAGAAGTCTATTTAAACATATTTATTCACATCTGCGCTTTTGTTCCTTTCTAATATGGACTCGGCTCCAAGGAACAGTAAGAAGATTCAAGACAAGGCACCAAACCAGCTCACTTCTGGCAACGGAAGCCCTGATTGCAACTTATGTTCCTAATTGGAGCCAGGTTTTCTGTTTATTGTTTGTTTATTTAATTTGTATCCCACCTGCAGGAGAAGAAGGAGAAGAAGGAGAAGAAGAAGAAGAAGAAGAAGAAGAAGAAGAAGAAGAAGAAGAAGAAGAAGAAGAAGAAGAAGAAGAAGAAGAAGAAGAAGAAGAAGAAGAAGAAGAGGAGGAGGAGGAAGAAGAGGAGGAGGAGGAGGAGGAGGAGGAGGAGGAGGAGGAAGAGGAAGAAGAAGAAGAAGAAGAAGAAGAAGAAGAAGAAGAAGAAGAAGAAGAAGAAGAAGAAGAAGAAGAAGAAGAAGAAGAAGAGAGAAGGAGGAGGAGGAGTGTGGAGCCTTGGTGCTCTCTGAGCTTGGTGTTTTTCTTGCAGACGTTTCATGACCCAGTTAGGGAACATCATCAGCGCTAGAAGGGAATGGGGATTATGGAGAGGAGGAGGAGGACGACTGTGGAGTCCATGGGGATTGTGGAGAGGAGGAGGAGGAGGAATGTGAGGTCCTCGTTGCTTGTTTTCTTGCAGACGTCTCATAACCCAGCTAGGTAACGTCATCAATGCTAACCAGTCCTTAACAAACCATCTGGCACCAAAAATGTCAGCCTCCATTGCAGTTGGAAGCCAAGGACTACCTCCAGATAAGAGGAGTGGTGAGGTTGCTTGGACAACACACCCTGGTGGTCTACAAGAGGGCCACGGCCTACTTGGGAGTAAGGCATTCCTCCCAGGGGGCTGATTTTTCTGCAAGGAGCTTCTGCCAGAGGCGTTTGGAAGGAGACCAACAACTTGCCCGGTTTTCCGCTTTGGCCCGAAGAAAAGTTGAACGCCGCCTTCTCGCATGGCCCTTGTCCAGAAGAGCTTGGAAGCTGCTCAATTTAATCTAGACCTGACGCTGCCTTTTGACAGCCAGCGAGAATCATTGTGCACATTTTGCATCCTGATCTGGGTCATAATTACACCCTGGCTGAATAATCACTAGCGTGAGAACTTCCTGGAGAAGTGACCTTGGACGAAGGAAGCTTCCTTCAAAACTCTCGGGACAGGGAGTTCTAGTCTCTCACCTTAGTCATGAAAGGCAGCTGGGTGACTCTGGGCCAATCACCAGGAGATGGTGAGTTCTAGTCTCACCTTAGTCATGAAAGCCAGATGGGTGACTCCAGGAGTCACCAGGAGATGGTGAGTTCTAGTCCTGCCTTAGCCATAAAAGCCGGCTGGGCGACTTTGGGCCAATCACCAGGGGACGGAGAGTTCTAGTTCTTCCTTAGGCCCAAAAGACAGCTGGATGTGACTCTCTCTCTCTCTCTCTCAGCCCAACCCACCTCACAGGGTTGTTGTTTTTCGGGGGGAAATAGGAGGAGGAAAGCATGCTGGATAGGTTCGCCGTCTTGAATCATTTGTAAAACAAAGACAAATAAACGAAATAAAAGGTAAACCTTGAGCATCTTAAATTGTTACCTTAACGACTTCCTCCCAGCCTTAAGGATTTGCCCAACAGTTATCGTGTTTTTTTACCAAAATGGAAATCTCCCTGTTTTGAGTGCCAGGAATGGGAGGCCAGAACAATTAAGCCATTATGGCACCTTTTTCCCAGCATACTTGAGTGACACTAAAGTGCAGAAGCGTGTTCTGGGCCAACCCCACCCGCCCATCATTAATTCAGAATATCCACTTCGCTCTCTGCCAGTTTCGCCCCACACTTCCTTCCCACAGACGAAGGAAAGGCGTTCACCCTCCTTTTCCTAGAATCCAGACCTCTGAATTTATGTATTCATTATTCATGTAGCATATGGCATATACAGAGGCCATGCAATTATTTATTGATTGATGATCTATTATTCATTGGTTATCTATTGTTTATTTATTACCTATTACCTGATTAGTTATATATTATCTAATTATCAATTTCTATTTCTTTATGATCTAATTATCTATTTGTTATTTCTCTAGTATTAACATTTGTTATTTCTCTAGTATTATCTAATTATCAATTTGCATTATTTACTTATATAATTATTGTCTATTTATTTATCTAGTATTAACTTTTTATCTATCAATTTGTGTTATTTACTTATACAATTATTTTCAATTTTTTATTTACTTATTATCTACTTATTGATTTCTATATATTATTTACTTATCTCATCAATTTCTATTTATTATTTACTTATCTCATCAATTTCTATTTATTATGTAATTATCTAATTATCAATTGCCTATTTATTTATCTAGTATATCATTATCAATGTCTATTTATTTACTTGTCCAATTATCAATTTCCATTTATTTACTTATCTAATTATTGATTTCTATTATTTATCTAATTGATTATTTATTTATTTGTCTAGTATATATCAATTTCTATTTATTATTTAATTTTCTAAATATCAATTGTCCATCTAGTAGCTAATTATCCCTTTTCTATTATTTACTTAGATAATAATTATCTATTGCTTTTATTATTTACTGTTTATTTATCTAGCATCTAATGATCAATTTATTGATTATCTTTGTTCCTTTATGCCTGTGACTAGTATTCTAGCAATCCTGGGCCATTGCAGGTTCTAGATCCCATCATCCCCAGCTGATGGTCCCAGAAAATTAAGGTTGGCAGAGACCATTTTAACCCCGGGGTTTGTATATATTCTCAGAAACATTCCTGCGCCATCGCTGAGCATCCTCTCTCATTATACAGTAAGTGCTGCTGAAGCTCTTTGATTGTTCTGGCAGCCGTCCTACCAACCCTACAAATCAGGCCAAATATTCTTTTAGCGATTCTTAATGTTGATGATTGGACTCCTTGTCTTCGCCTTCCAAAAATCAGATTCGGAGGAGAAATTTTATTTTCTAAGCCGTGTCGATTCCCTTCGCTCGACTCAAGATTTAACTTGCATTTGGAGTTGTGCAAATTTACCTCAGAAAAATAAAGAGTTTAAACTGAGCAGGGCGATTAAAAATCTATCTATATCATCTATCTATCTATCATCTGTCTATCTATCTATCTATATCATCTATCTATCTATCTATCTATCTATCTATCTATCTATCTATCTATCTATCATCTATCTATCTGTCTGTCTATCTATCATCTATCTATCTATCTATCTATCTATCTATCTATCTATCTATCTATCTATCATCTATCTATGCAGCCAACGGCTGGGTTATAAATCTTTCGGCTGGGCCATTTCTTTAAGTTCAATGGCTGTCCAGCGCCAGGTGTGAAATCTGGCTAAGAAATGTTAGTTTTATTATTAATCAGCTTTACCTTTGATCATCTAGGGCTGTGCAGGGTTGAAAGAACTGCTTAATGAAGTTCTTGGAATTTTGTTCCTTTGGGAAAAAAGGAAGCCCAATCATAGGCCAATTTTGTTTATTTAATTTATATCTCACCTTTTATTTATATATATATATACACACATACACACACACACACACACATACATACATATACACATACACACACACACACACACATATATATATATGGATCTTTGGTTATTTGAATTTTCTCCTGCGTAAAATTGGAAGTATCTTGGCGACATTTCAACGAAATCTCATTCATCATCTTCAGGCTTGTGTCTTCAGCTTTGTGCTTCTTGGAGTAATGTGAGCTTGCAGCTGTTTTTTCTTTTAACTGCCAGCGGGAGTGCGAGTTAGCTAAGACTAACCTGAACACAGCCAAGCCCCCACCTGAACAGAACACACCCCCAGCCAATCAGAACACAGCCAGGCCCCCAACCAATAAGAACACCCCCCCACCCAATCAGAATACAGCCAAGCCCCCACCCAGTCAAGCCGCACTCCCACTGGCAGTTAAAAGAAAAAACAGCTACAAGCTCACATTACTCCGAGAAGCACAAAGCCGAAGACACAAGCCTGAAGATGACGAATGAGATTTCATTGAAATGTCGCCAAAATACTTCCAATTTTACGCGGGAGAAAACCCAAATAACCAAAGATCCACATACAAATGCCTGCAAAAACCTCAGAAAACACACACACACACACACACACACATATGGCTTCCCACCCAAAGTTCACCTAGCTGGCTTTCATGTTTAAGGAGGGACTAGAACTCCCAGTCTCCTGGTTTCTAGACCAAACTAGACCAAAATTTTGATCACATGACCCTGGGGACACTGCAACGGTCATAAGTGTGAAAAGCGGTCATAACTCACTTTTTTAGTGCCGTTATAACTTTGAACGGTCATTAAATGAACTGTTATAAGCTGAGGACTTCCCGTACTGTAAAAGTGAGGGGAGGGGAGGAAGATATGTAAAGATAGTCCTTGACTTACAACCATTTCTTTAGCGATCCTTCGAAGTGACCGTTTTCCTCACTTACTACCATTCCAGCCTCAGGCCATCAAAATTCAGTCGTTGGGCAACTGACTCACATTTATGATGGCTGCAGCGTCCCGGGGGATCACGGGATCCCCATTTTGCGACTTTCCAACCGGCGTAGTCCATGGGGAAGTTTGGACTCACTTAACAACTGTGGGACTAACTTAACAACTGCAGTGATTGACTTAGCAATGGTGGCAAAAAAACCCCGGTCGTACTATGGGGCAGAGCTCCTTTCACTTGCTTAGGCACAGAAATTTGGGGCCGAACTGATGTTTGTAAATCAAGGACCCCCTATACTTTCAGACTTGCCTGACTTACGCCAGCCCTTCGAGGTAGTCCAGGGAAGAAAGCACCACCCAGAAATAATCACACCTTCCTCCAGGTAGTACCTGGTTTGAAAACCACCTCTTCCCCTGCCTGCCTGCCTGCCACCCGACTTCTATAGCCATTGTAGAAGACCGATAAGGCCCTGGAGGGGGCTCTTAAGGGAAAATACTGTGAGGTCTGAAGCCCCTCACCCTTTTCACACCTGGTATCCAAAGGACCGAGTTCCAATCCTTCCCAATTCTCTCCTGTCCTAAAATGCCCCCTGGATGGGCAATCTGCCCTATTATAATAATCCCTCTCCGTTAATCCATTCTTGCTGTGTTGTTGTTTTTTCCTGCAGGGAGTTTTCCACTGCCCCCCCCCCCGCAAAAAACCCCCAGTTTTCTCCCCTAATTATAGGTGGCCTCCCTGCCAAAACTTCCCAGGATACTAAATTAGTCTCTTGAAAATAAAAAATAAAAATCCAAATCTGCAATCTCTTCTCCCGGGGGTTGATTTTTAAATGCGATTTTCCCCCCAATCCTCTTTTCTTTTTCTTTTTTTTTAAAAAAAGGTTCCAAAATTTCCATGCTCCTCCTGCCTTGGCGTCCCCTGACCCAGGAGTGGGGAGGCGAAGCCAGGCCTGAACTCCGAGGGGGTCCTGAACCAGTTCCCCCCCCACCCCCTTACTGTCACCCCATTCAACCTCTACCTCCCCCCACTTCAGCTCTTTGCAGTTGAGACTCTCGACTAAGTCAGCCGCTTTGGGGTTTTAGACACAAAACATTAAGAAAATGTGCTTGTAGCATCATCAGCGCTACTGCAGTGAATGTGCATAGCTGGGAAGCTAGGAGAAGCAGGGCGGGCGGGGGGGCGAGGGGGGTGAAGAACGAAAACTCTAGGGTGGAAGCGGGAAGATTTGGGCCAGCACGATTGCAGGAGATTAGCGGCCATCAATCACCCCAACCTATAAAACGCCCAGCCGGTGCAATCCGTGCCTGGTTTAGAAGCGCATGGAAAAACGTGCAGGGCACATGGGCACGGTTGCGCCGCCGAGGGCCCTCTTCCTTCAAAAAGAGCCGCTCTCTGCACATACTCAAGAGGGCTCTTGCGTTGGGAAGGAAACTGTGGGGGGGGAGAAGTGGCATTGGGTGGGGCCTGCCCCCCGTGGCTCCCAGGGCATGCCCACATGGCACTCTGTGGCCAGAGATGAGGCAGACACCCCTAGGTTTTCTCTTTCTTTGATGGGCCTCCTCCTCCTCCTCTGAGACCGACCCTCCTGGCAAACAGGCCCCTTCTGTGCCACCCCATCCTGGGGGACGCCCTGCCCCTATGCCAAGGGAGCTCCTGGCTGGGACATTCACAAGAACCATGTGGCCTACTCACAAAACCCAGAATGGCCCCGCGTAGCTCTCGGCGCCAGGCTTCTGCCCGACCGTTGTTTCAAAACAGGGGCGCTTGGTCTATGGGATGTGCCTCTGCAGACACACACACACAGATGTGCGCACCCCTGTTTGTGCCTGGGTTTCCCCCCAGGTTGCTTGAAGGGGATAAGGGAGTCCTTGTTTGTCTGCGTTGCTCCGCGCCAGTTGTGCTAGGCTGCAAACGTCCCAACACAGCTGGATCTGCAACACCCAGAGTGGTCGCACTGGCACGGGGAACTCCGCTGCCCATAAAAAGCAGGGAGGGGCCCCGGTTGGGACCCACACACACACAAGCGGCCCTCCGTCTCGGCTGTCCCCCTTTCCCTTGTGCACCGGGCAGGAGGACATGAGAATGGCTGAATTCATGGTGTGGTGCCAGGCGGTGCCCTTCCCTGCCCGCGGTTCTCCTCCCCCCACCCGGCTTCCTTCTCTGGGGAGGGGTGGTTTTCCTTCCTTCTCCAACCCTGTTGCTCGTCCCTAACCCGCAAAGAAGTCCAGCATCACACACACACACACACACACAAAACACACAAACACACACATACACAAAACCACATCACCTTTGGCTCAGGCACTAGAAAGACTCCTCTTGAATTCTCTTGACACTAGTTGTTGTTTTGATGGTGAGAAAGTGATTTCTGGGGCGGGGTGGGGGGGGGAGGTAAAGGAATCCTGCAATGGGAAAGCCCCCTCCCCAAAAATCTGCAGTGCCCCCTCCTCAAACTTCTCCCTGGGTTTTGTGGGAGGGCTCCCAAAGTGTGTGACCCACATTTTGGGAAGACGGCAGCGAGAGGAAACCCCCCCACCCACCCACCCAAACACACCATCAAATAACCTCTTCCATCCTAAAACCTCTATTCTTGAACGGGCCAATTTCTCTTCAGGGAAGGGTCTCCCCTTGGCTTCCCCCCCCCCCTCCACCTCCAAAATAACCTTCCCTTCATCAAGATAGTTTCCCTGACTTCGTTTCTCTCCTCGTTGGGAAAAATCCATGCAGAGTTTTGGGGTGGTTTCTTTCCCCGGCTCCCCGTAAAAATCTCTTTTTCCCTGTTGGCGGCAGGGCACCTCCTTCGTCGCATCGCCTCCCCCCCCCCGCCTCCCGGCCACCAGCTCTTCTTTTAAAAATGTGTAGCGTGGTTCCCCCCCCCCAAAAAACCGCTCATCCGTCAACTTTCTTGGTCCGCCGGGAAAAGCGGGGGGCAGGGGGGGAAGAGAAAGAAAGAAAGAGAGAGAGAGAGAGAGGAAGGGATGGAGGTAGAGAGACGGGGAGAGAGGGAGAGAAAGAGAGGAAGGGATGGAGGTAGAGAGAAAGAGAGAGAGGAAGAGAGAGAGGGGGAGAGAAAGAGAGGAAGGGATAGAGGGAGAGAGAAGGGGAGAGAGAGGGAGAGAGAGAGGGGTGGAGAAAGAGAGAAAGAGAGAGAGAGAGAGAGGGAGAGAGAGAGAAAGAGGGAGAGAGAGAGAAAGAAAGAGAGGAAGGAATGGAGGTAGAGAGAAGGGGAGAGAGAGGGAGAGAGAGAGGGAGAGAGGGAGGGAGAAAGAGAGAGGGAGAGAGAGAGGGAGAGAGAGAGAAAGAGAGGGATGGAGGTAGAGAGAAGGGGAGAGAGAGGAAGAGAGAGGGGGAGAGAGAGAGAGAAAGAGAGAGGGGAGAGAAAGAGAGGAAGGGAGAGAGGGAGAGAGAAGGGGAGAGAGAGAGAGAGAGAGAGAGGGAGGGAGAGAGAGGAAGACACCTTTGAAAAGGTGAGGAACCTTTCCCCCAATTCGTCTGCCATCGCCTTTTCTCCTCCCTCCCTTCTTCCTTCCTTCCTCCCTCCCTTCCGCCACCCGGCACCTCTCTTATTTTTCATTCCCTACAACATTTGCTTACCTGGTGAGGAGAGCAGGCGACGGAGCGGCGTGGGGAGGGGTCGTCTGGTCGCTTTCCCCTGCCTGGGGAGATCGGTGCCAACTGCCCAGAGAGTGTGTGTGGGGGTGGGGGGGGTGGGAGGCAAAGCTTGAAAGACCAAGGAATGGGGGGGCGGGGGGGCGTTGCAATGAATTCTGGCTTTTAGAGAGATGCGTCTGGCGCGCCTTGGCTTTTGTAAAGGAGCTGATCTCTCCCTCTCTCTCTCTTTCTCTCTCTCTCTCTTTCTCTCTTTCTCCCCCCTTCGGCTCTTTCGCTCTGCCCCCCCGTTTTGCTTACAAAGCAAGAACGGATCCCATAGATCAAGCGGCGGGGCGTAGAAGCTCGGGAGGGCGGGGGGGGGGGGCTGCAACCCCAACCAATGTCGGCTGGTTAAAGCAACCCGATTTCTGACTCGGAAGATGCTCCCTTTATTTGATCTCTCTCCCCTGGGCTGCCTCGGTCACCGCTCCACCCCGGAGAGCTTTGTAAAATAAAATAAAATAAAATAAAATAAAATAAAATAAAATAAAATAAAATAAAGGGAGGCACACCGCTCGCCCCGCTTCTGCAATACGGCGGGGGGAGAAGCAACGGGGGGGAACCCTGCTGGCTTCCGAAGAAACTCAGGTCTGGGGGCTTCCAGCTTTGCGCGTCGTTCCCCCTCCTCCGCCTGTCTCTCTTTCAGGCAGGTACCCCCGGATCCATCAGCCCCTCCCAGCCCCCCCCCCACTAAACCCAGTGGAAGAAGGGAGAGCTAAATTTGCAGCAGCCTTTCCTGAGCCCCCCACCCCCCAAGAGCAGACCCCGTCCGGGAAAGACGGCAGAGAGAGAGAGAGAGAGAAAAACAAAAGAAAGAATGAATAGAGCCAGACCGGTTTCTTCCCTGCAGCCGCGCGATGCTTTGAACCCCGATCCGAGGAGGGGAGGGGGGAGGAGGAGGGTGAAGGGGGAGGAGGGTGAAGGGGGGAGGAGGGTGAAGGGGTGGGGGGAGCGAGAGACGCGTTCGCACGACGCCTCTTTAACCCGGATTGGGTGGGTGGGTGGGCGACAACGTGGGGCGAGGGTCTCTCGAAGGGGGTCTCCGCTGGCAAAAGAAAAAGGAAAAGAAAAAAAATGGGGGGTCGCGCCAAAGACAGGGGGAGAGAGGGAGAGAAAGAGAGGAAGGGATGGAGGGAGAGAGAGAGAGGGAGGGAGAGAAAAAGAGAAAAAAAGAGAAAAGAGAAAAAAAGAGAGAGAGAAAAGGCAGCCGGGCTGGGGTCAATGGGACCTGTAGTCCTTTAGCCCCATCTGGCTGGGGCTGCTGGGGCCCGTCCCTCCGTCCAGCCGGCCAAACGGGCTCTCGGCTCAGGCCGGCCGTCCTCGCGGGGTTGTTGTTGGAGGAAGGAGGAGGAGGAGGAGGAGGACAAAAAAAAAAAAACGGGCGATTTTTGACCGTCGCCTGGAGCGCTTGAAGAGGAAAGGCGACCTACGAAGGCAAAGGGGGGTGTTTCAAGAGAGGAGGGGTCTTCCCCCAACAAGGGAAGGGGTGGTAGAAGGGGGCGCTTCCCCTACAGCGCCCCCTTTTCCTCCAAAAAGCGTCTCTCTTGTGGGGGGGAGCTGTGGGACTCCCTGCTACTCCCTCCCCCCAAAGCCAGATTTCATGGGAGCCCCCTCCCCTCCTCTATTTAAACCCCCCCTCCCTCTTCCACCAGGCGGCAGGGGATGATGGGTGCAGAGGACGAAGGGAGGGAAGGGGGGGGAAAAAAACCCCAATCCTCGCCCACCTACCCACAAAAAAAAAAAACCCTCCTCGTTTTAAGTTCCTCCGGCCGCCTCTAGGGGACGCTTCGCCCCCGCCCCCCCGAGGTGGGGGTGGGTGGGTGGTTCTGTATGCCGCTCACGCAGCTTTGAAACGGGTTCGCCTCCGGCTGCGGCGCCGGGTGCTAAAGCCTTTTTGGTGCCAACGATTTGGGGGAGGGGGGCTGGAAGGCGGAGGGGAAGAAGGGGGAAGAGGAGGACCAGGAGAGGGAGAGGGGGGCTAACTTCGCCTTCAGCTGCTGCCCCCAAAAAATCCCAAAGCCCCAACGCATTGCATCTCTTGCCCGGTTTTTTTTGCAGCTGCAAAGGGGTGTGTGCGTGTGTGCGTGTGTGTGTGAGAAACACCACGCCAAGTTGCACAGCGACACTGCGGGGGGGCGAGGAAGGGAGAGGCACCGACCCACCGACCCCCCACCCCCACCCCCAACTGCATATCTAGAAGGCGAGGGGTGCTTGCAAACAGCCACTCCGATCCGGTGCAAAAAAACAGGAAAAAAACTCTTCTATTGCCCGAATTGGGGAAGGGGCTTAATTTGGGGGGAGGTGGCTAGGGGGCTTGGAAGAAGCCCACCGCAGGCAAGGAGGTCGATCCCATCAATCTAGGTTTCTAAACACCCCCTCCCCAATTCCTCAGGTTGTGGGGGTCTCAGGGAATAACACCCCCAAAAAAAAGCGATGAAAAAGGAGGAGGAAAAAGCGATCCGTTGCTTTTTTTTTCCTCCCCGCATCTTCATCTCAAAAGCCGGTATTTCTAGTTTCTTCTTGAAAAAAAACGGCTTTTCTCGCGCCCCCGTAAAAAAAAAAAAGGCGGCGTCTGTCGCCCTCTGCTGGCCGTCCCCCGCACGCGGAGCTGTGCTTTGCTTTCCAGCTGCAAAGCTGCTTCTGTTTTCGTTGGCAAGAAACGGGGAATTTTGGGCCAAAATCTGAGACTTAACAGCGGATATGAAAGCTGTAGCCCCGTGTGTGTTTGTGTGTGTGTGTGTGTGTGTGTGTGTGTGTGTGTGTGTGTGTGTGTTTGCACTTCCCTTGGCGAGGGTTCCTTCCCCCCCCCCTCAGATGTTGTGATTTGAGTTGAAATAATGGGGGTGAGGAATAGAAATAATTATAAGGAGCAACAGCAGTACCCCTCTTAGCCCTTAGACTTATACACTGCTTCATAGTGCTTTTACAGCCCTCTCTCAGCGGTTTACAGAGTCGGCCTCTTGCCCCCCCCCCCAACAATTTGGGGTCCTCATTTTACCGACCTCGGAAGGACGGAAGGCTGAGTCAACCTTGAGCCGGTCAGGATCAAACTCCCAGCTGTGGGTAGAGTTAGCCTACAATGCTGCATTCTAACCACTAGGAAGGAAGGAAGGAAGGAAGGAAGGAAGGAAGGAAGGAAGGAAGGAAGGAAGGAATAGGAAAGAAGGAAGGAAGGAAGGAAGGAAGGAAGGAAGGAAGGAAGGAAGGAAGGAAGGAAGAGCAATAGTACTTAGACTTATATACCTCTTCACAATGCTTCACAGCCCTCTCTAAGTGTTTTAGAGTCAACCTCTTGCCCCCAACAATCTGACCAACTTTGGAAGGACCGAACGCTGAGTCAACCTTGAGCCTGGTGAGATTCGAACTGCCAAATTACAGGCAGCTGGTAGTCAGCAAAAGCAGCCTGCAGTACTGCCCTCTAACCACTGCGCCACCGTGGCTCTGAAATGCAGGATTCTGGGTGCAGAAATGCAAGGAAGAGGTCTTAGGGTGCATGGCAGGTGAGACCAAAGAAACAGGAATGCTTGGGACTTGAATTGCAGGCGGCAGCTTGCTAGGTTAGAGGCAGGTAGTCCTCAACTTACGACTGTACAAGCCAGCTATAACTACCTTGTTACAGATTGGATAGCCGTTTGTCTGGAATGCTACAGGGTCCCCCTGCTTGAACAGGGGGTTGGACTAGATGACCTCCAGCCTCCCTTCCAACTCTGCTATGTTGTTATCCTCCTTACCTACAACTCCCCTCTAATTTGAACCTGATTCCTTGAGTTCTGGGGCAAGGGCAGAGTGGCCAAGTGACAGGTGATGACCACTGACATTTGGGATCACTAACCTGCACACCGGAGGCTCTGGACCAGTGGTGGTTCGTCCCGGTTCCTGGAGGCAGCAGAGAGCTCTGGCAGCCTCCAGGATGACTGGAGCAGACTGAGGCAGGTGAGGGTTTATTGCAGGAACTAGCGGAGGAAACATTTATTTGGAAAGAGAAGCCACAGACTGGAAACTTCAGCCAGAGAAGTTTTGCAATCCAAACTTCCCTGGCTGAAAAACATCGCCACATTCCCACCAAAATGAATTTATTCTCTTCTGTTCTGTTCTGTATTCTGTTCTGTTTTCTATTCTATTCTATTTTCTGTTCCATTTTCTATTTTATTCTATTTTCTGTTCTATTCTATTCTTATTTCTGTTTTGTTTTCCATTCTATTCTATTTTCTGTTCCATTTTCTATTTTATTCTATTTTCTGTTCTATTCTTATTTCTGTTCTGTTTTCTATTCTACTCTATTCTCTATTATTCTCTATTCTATTCTATTTTTATTCTATTCTTTCTATTCTACTCTATTCTTTCTCTATTCTATTCTTTTTCGATTCTATTCTATTCTATTCTATTCTTTTTCTATTCTACTCTATTCTATTCTACTCTACTCTTTCTCCTCCTCCTCTCCGCTCCTATTCTATTGTTTGTCTGAGTTGGTAGTTCCTTGATTGTTCCATCAACACAACAACCCACTTGTATACAAACAGAGCAACCCCGCCCCTCCTTTCTAGCACTGATGATGTTACCTATCCGGGTCATGAAATGTCCACAAGGAAACCACCAAGCTCAGAGAACACCCCAGAAGATTCCTCCGCTGCCAGTTACGGAGACCTCCTCCCTCCATTGCCAAGATCCAAAAAG
The DNA here is from genome assembly GCF_049901715.1 of Pseudonaja textilis. Taxonomy (NCBI): domain Eukaryota; kingdom Metazoa; phylum Chordata; class Lepidosauria; order Squamata; family Elapidae; genus Pseudonaja; species Pseudonaja textilis. Next base: position 6,659,818 of record NC_142005.1, read on the forward strand.
CGATCTCCATCTTGCAGACAGCCTCAAATAAAGCAAGGGGATCCGACAGCTTCCCAGCTAGGATCCACACAGCACTAGACTCAAATACTCGGCAGCCATCTTGAGGGACGTTTGATCCACCCAGGAGATGCTGGTTGACTTCCTCCTTGCGGTTCTTTGTAAAAATAAGGGGAAGCAGACCAGACAGTGGTAGAAGCCACCAAGCGGGGGTCTCACCTCAGTCATTCCAGAGAAATCTTGATCCACGTTTTCCTGGACAGACGTGGGTTTGTCTTATAACTTCCCAGGATGGTTTTTGGACCACACCAGAGTACAAGGTAATCCTCGAGTTACCACCCAGTTGAGCCCAGGTGGCTAAAGTGAGACCTTTGTTTCAGCGAATCTGGCTTCCCCATTGACTTGTCGGAAGGGTCACGTAACACCAGAATGACAGAGCTGGAGGGGGCCCTTGTAGGTCATCTAGTCCAACCCCCCCTCCCTCCCAAGCATGACCCTGGGACACTGCAAGCATCATAAATACAAGCCAGCTGCCAAGCGTCTGAATTTTGATCGTGTGACCATAGGGATGCTACAAATTGTTGTAAGTGTGAAACATGGTCATAATTCCCTTTTTTCAGTGCTGTAGTAACACTAGACAGATGTGAACCAGGTTCATGATCATTTAATGTATTTGCAGGTGCAAAGAAATGTCACCCGAATTGAAGACAGCAGCCAGAGTCTGGCTGATTTGATTTGGAGGTGGGTGTGTCTCGGTGGGCCTGACTACAAAGCTCATGTTGCTCACCCAGGGCTGGCTGGGAACGATGGGAACTAGAGTTTTAAGTCCACCTGAGAAGTTAAGCAATGGAAACTAGAGTCCACACAACTAATTTCTTTCTCTCTTTTCTTTCTCTCTCTCTCTTCCTCTCTCTCTCTCTCTCTCTTACACATGCTCTTTCTCTTTTTCTTTCTGTCTCACACTCTTTCTCTTTCTCCTCTTTGTCTCTTTCACACATGCTCTTTCTCTCTTTCTCACGTGCTCTTTCTCTTTTTCTCTCTCACACTTTCTTTCTCTTTGTCTTTCTCTCACATGCTTTTTCTCTCTCTCTCTCACGTGCTCTTTCTCTCTCTCTCTCCTCTTTCTCTGTGTTTCTGTCTTTCTCTCTCATGTGAACTTTCTCTCTTTATCTTTCTCTCACACTCTTTCTTTCTCTCTCTCTCTCTTTCTCTTTTTAAATTCCTTTTCCCGGGTTCGCCTCCTCTTTCTCTAGCCCTGATTGGGCAGCAGCCCCACCTATCACCCGGCCTCTGGTCCCGCCTCCTCTCTTTGTTGATCAGCCATGCAACGCAGAGAGACGGCACTTCCTGCGTCCTGGTAAGCTGGGGAAGGGGGTGCGGGGGGTCTTCTCGCCTCTTTTTGCAAAATAGGGAAGGCTGGCAAATCTGCAAAAAAAAAAAAAGAAGAAGAAGAAGTAAGGCCCGGTTGGGGTTTAAAGCTGGCTTAATCCCGGCTTGCTAGCTAAGCCAGGGATTGCATGCTAAGCCAGGGAAATCCACTTGCAAGCCCCTTTTAAAGTGGGGTCCCCCGAGGTGCAAATGGCTCCCTCAAAGAGGGGGGGGGCTTTTAATCGCGGCCCAACCCCTTGCTCAGCCCCTTGCTCGTGACAACCTGGTGCTTCCTTGCCTAATGCAACGCTTTCCCCTCAAGAAAGCAGAATATTTTGTGTCCCTGTGCGATGCCCTTTCCCCTCTTTGCTTTTATGGTGTGTGTGTGGGGGGGGGGGTCGCCCCGTGAAGCGGGCTGCAGCCCCCCAAAGCTTGCACCTTTTCCTAAAAGGGGGTTCCTTTGAAAAGAGGCTCCCGGGAGGGGGTGCAGTAACAAAGCGTGGCCACTAGAGGGGGGAACTTTCCAACTAACTAGGGTCTGAAAGGCGTAGTGGGGCAAAGGAGCCTCTAGAGGGCGTCCCACTTACTCCCCCATTGGACTGTGTGACTTGGGTCTTTGCAGCCCATCAACCCATCGAAGCCAAAGGTGACTTGGAGGAGTTTGGTTTCCACCCGCCTGTCCTTCAGTCCTGGAAAAAGCTTGCAGCCCAACCTGGTCCCTGCTTGGATGGGGTACCACCAGGAGATCCCAAAGCTGTAGGCTACAAGCGGGAAGCCGAAAAACAGACCAGGAATCCCAACACACACACACACACACACCTGTGTGGTCCCCAGCCTAATTGGGTTAAGCCATGAACACAAGCGGGTGTGGCTTTCCCACAGTCAGTCGTGAAAATGCATTCAGGGGGTCCTCAGGTTACAACCCCCAAATTTCTTAAGGGTTGAGCTTTGCCCCAGTGTTATGGACCTTTCTTGCCCCACCGTCGTTAAAGGAATCAACGGCGGTCGTTAAAATGAGTAGCATGGTTAAGAGAATCTGGAGTCCCCTGTTGATTTGGCATGTCGCCAAACGGGACCACGACACACACCCCCGGGATGCTACAACCAACATTTAATGTGAGTCGGTTGCAGAGCGCCTCAATTTGGATCACGGGAATGGCCGTTAAGTGTGAAAAAAACGGCCGTAAGTCACTTTTTTTCAGTGCCGGTGTTAACTTTGGTCAGTAAATGAACCTACACTAAATGAACCTTGATCTACACTAAATGTAGATCGAGGACTAGCTGTGTAGAGAGCTGAGGACTTAAGCTCTCTACACAGCTAGTCCTCAATCTACAACGGAGATCCAAGTATCTAATTCTGCTCCTTTTAGGCTCCCGGAACGGACCGTGTGGTTAAACAACGGTGTCCCGATGCCCCTTCTAGGCCTTGGCACCTTCCGTCTGAAGGGGGACGAGGCCGTGCAGGCCAGCCTGGACGCAGCTCTGGCAAACGGCTACCGCTTGGTGGACACGGCCACCGTCTATGGCAACGAGGCCGCGATCGGGCAAGCTCTTAAGGATTTGCTGCCTCGCCACCATCTCACCCGCAAGGACGTTTTCCTGACCAGCAAGCTGAGCCCGAGAGACCACGGAGAGGAGGCTGCCTATCAAGCTTGCCTTCGCAGCTTGCAAGACCTAGACTGCGGTTACCTGGATCTCTACCTGATCCATTGGCCGGGGACTCAAGGCCGGCCTCAGGACGATGCCGGGAACCCGGAACGTCGGTTGCAGAGTTGGCGCGCCCTGGAGCGTTTGTACGAAGCCGGGAAGCTCCGAGCTATTGGCGTCTCCAACTACACCGTCCGGCATCTTCAGGAACTGTTGGCGCACTGCAGGGTGAAACCCACTGTCCTGCAGGTGGAATTCCACCCCGAACTCACGCAGGCGGAGGTGCTCGAGTTTTGCACCCGGAACGGCCTCCATTTGCAAGCGTATTCCTCGCTGGGGACTGGCCCATTGGTAGAGCATGCCACAGTACGGGCCGTAGCCCAGCGGTGCGGTCGTACGCCCGCCCAGGTCTTGCTCCGTTGGGCTCTGTGCCGAGGCGCGAGCATCATTCCCAAGTCGGCGTCTCCACGCCGCGTGGCTGAAAACGGCCAGCTGTGGTCGTGGGACCTGAGCCAAGCCGACCTGGAAGAGCTAAACTGCCTGGATTGTGGGAAACGGTATTGCTGGGATCCCACTGGGGTGGTGTAAGAAGCCGGCATGGATCCCGCCAGCTTCAACCGGGATTTTTCCAACTCTTGAAGGTGGTCACCCTCTTCGTGAGGTCAATTTCCTATCTCGAAGCTTGCCGTCTTGCCGGGGTGCCAACGCTTGGTTGCTAATTGTTGGTTTAGTGCCTTGCCCTCGCTGAGTCACTTAGGGCTGAGTCAACCCTAAATTAGCCAGGTTTACAAATGTCAGGCTATTTTAGTCACTCGTTTTGGAGGGGTGGGCGGGTTTTTGAGAGGCAACCTTCCCACCCAGCTGCGAGATCGCGGGGCGGAAAAAAATGGATACGAGGCCTGATGAGAAGCCAGAAATAACAACCTTTATATACATTATTTTTTTTCCTTTTAGGAATTAAAAGACAAATAAACAGCAACAATACAGAGAGTGAAGGTGAGAAAAAAAATACAGGTTTGTTTGTTTTTTTGCTTTGTTCAAAAAAGGAGATTTGCCTTGATTTTTCAGGAGAGGACGGGGGACCCTGGAAAATTAAGGGTGTTGGATACTGGGGAAGGGGAAAATACACCCCTGAATTTAATTTAGGGTTGAAGGAGCAGAGGGTGAAAATCTGGACAGTGCCATAATGTCAGATCCGGAGTAAACTTCTTGTCGGTGGCGTAAGGAATGGAAAGTGTTGGGGAACAAACTTGGCACCCGGAATAATTTGGAGGATACACCACGGAGGAAAAAGCCTACGGTCGAAACCCCACCAAGTGTCTCCCTCCCACCCAGCCCTCCCCACCCCCGTAACTGGTAGCAGCAAAACCCGGTTAAGAACCGGAAGGTCCATTCTCCGGGCAACTTCGGCGCCACCACGACCGCAGGGTGTCTTTCCAGCTGGGAGGAGGGCGGTCCATGTGGGAGCAGGTCCCGGCGCTTTTCGGGCGCGGCAGCTTCTGAAAGACAGCGGAGAAAGCGCGTGAGATTGTGACGCAAAACCGGTGGACCGACTATACCGCTATACCGATTGGTAAAATAGGTCGCCGTTGCACCCATCGTGGTTGGCGTCTTTCTTGAATCGTTTTTCCTTGGGGGCAAAGTGGAACGAAGAAGGATCGGCGGTGGCTTTTCTCTCTTTTGAGATGCGTTCAACCAAGCAAAGGTTTGAATTGGAATTAGAATTACAATTAGAGTTACAATTAGATTAGAGGTAGTCCTTGACTTACAACCATGTCAGCATTCCAGCAATCCTCCGCTCCAATCAATAACTCTGAGACAGGTATCTTCTCAAATGTTCCTTTTATTTTGGACAATAAACTGGCACACCTGGGGAATCCTGAATCTGAAAGTTCTGGGCTTCCTTGCAGTAAGCCAAAAACTACAAAATCCATCCCCTACACCCATCATTGCATCACATGCCCCAATCACCACCTGTCCCAACTTGAGACTTCCCATCACTTAGGCACCAAATAACATGACCTTGAATTAGAAAAAGAATGTTGTTATGTCTAAGTTGATAGATCCAATATATTTCCCCCTCCCACTTTCCCAGGATCAGAATGTGGCAGCGTGGGAGCATCTGGTCTCAATATGGCTTCCAAAGCTGACAAACAGTTCATTTAATGGCCGCTCTAATTTACAACGGCCCTGAAAAAAAGGTACTTGGAACCATCTACAATTGTCGCGGCATCTCCCTGGTCACTAGATCAAAATTCAGCCACTTGATTGACTCATACTTATGACAGTTGCAGTGTCCCGGGAGTCAGGCAATCCTGTTTGGACAAGCCAACTCCACGGGGAGGCCTGATTCGCTTAGCCACCGTGTTCATAACAATGGCGGCAATTCACTTAACAACGGCGGCAAGAAAAGTCGTAAAATGGGGCAAAATTCACTTGTCTGTCAACTCATAAAATATTTCTAGGGTCTTTTTAGAGTTGCCAATAGAAAGGGAGGGGGGAACAGTGGGCAGCTTGCATTCCATAAATGTTTTCAAAGTTAGTTTCTAGGTGACTGAAGTTTCTGCTGGGCAAAATTCTAACTGGAGAGCTTGATTCTTGGCTATGGAGGCGTCCCATTGGAGAATATGAATTATAATGCACCCAGGGGGTGGGGGGGAAAATAGGGTCAAGGGTGACAATGAATGATGTGTCTCAGAGTCAGTTACATCCAGGCAGTGCCGGACATATTAACTCCCAATAAATCCTTTTTAAGTTTTGGAAGTTTGGCTCGAGACTCAGGATTTAAATGGGGGCAACTGCCGGAGCCCTGACATTGTCAGGGTTCCAACGGATGCCCTAATTAATTCATGAGCCTGGACATCACTAATGTTTCGCTCGGCAACAGAGACTTGGGGCTCCATTGTTGTAAGTCGAGGACTTCCCTGTAGGTTACTCCCTTTAGTAGACCCTCCGTAAAGGGAAGGATCGCTCGGCGTTTGCAAAGTTGGCGTCCCTGCCCTGCCCTGCCCTGCTGAGGCCAGGCTTACCTGAAGGGCGCCGTGAAATTCATCGCTCATCCTGCGTAATTCTCGGCCGTATCGTTGCGCGGCCCACAAAATGGGAGGGGCAGAGCGTGAGCGGGCCCGGAAAGCCCCCACCTCATCGGAGGTCTCCGAATCGAGTTGGTCCGACCCAATGCGGCGTCTCAGTTCTAACAGAGCAAGACATCTCAAGTTAGAAGGAAGTGGGAGTTACTCGTACACGGACAGTTTGACAGAGTCCTCGTCTTAACGACCGCAAGGGAGGTCAGAAGTTCCGTTGCTAAGCAAGGCGGTTGATTTTTTTAACAACCCTGAGGTTGTTAAGCATATACCTCTGGAGTTGTTCGGTGATTTACAAAAGGGGCTTCCCCCATCGATCATCGTTGGAAATTGGTCGGTAAGTCACAAATGGCCGATCGCAGGAGACTCTGCAACTTTCATAAATACAGGGCCAAGCACCTGAATTTTGAATCGCGTGATCCACGGGAATTCTGCCATGTGTGACGACCGGTCATAAGTCACATTCCCCGCCCCCAAGCACTGTTGTAACTTCAATCAAGGAGATTGTTTGTAGCTCGAGGTTGAAATGAGGGATCCTTGGTACTCTCTGAGCTTGGTTTTTTTTTCTAGTGGACGACTCATGACCCAACTAGGTAACATCATCAGCGCTAGAAGGGAGATCAAAGAGATTTGATCTCTGCAAGGAAACACATAAAGCGGAAAAACTCTGTCCCTTCTACCATAGCACTGATGAAGTTACCTTTCCCACTGAATGAATTTAGTCTGTTCTGTTCTCTATTCTAATCTGTTCTATTGTATTCTGTATTCTATTCTCATTCTATTCCTATTCTATTTTTAATCTTATTCTTTTTCTATTCCTGATTCTATTTCTATTCCTTATTCTATTCCTTACTCTATTTCTATTTCTATTCTACTCCTAATTCTATTCATTATTCTATTCTATTCCTAATTCTATTCTAATTATTCTATTCCTTATTCTATTTCTATTCTATTTCTATTCCTTATTCTATTTTATTAATTGTTCGACTTGGTAGTTCCTTGATTGCCCCACCAACATGACAAGTGACCTGTATATAAACAAAGCAAAACCCCACTTCCCTTCTAGCACTGATGAGGTTACCCAGTTGGGTCATGAAACGTCTCCAGGAAAACCACCAAGCTCAGAGAGCACCGAGGAGCCCTCCTGTTTGTAACTTGGAGCTGCCGCTAAATGAACGGTCGTAAGTCGAGGCTAACCTTGTAGGAGGTTAACCATCGTATGAGCCACCTGGCGTGATCTGATAGGCATTTCCTTCGGTGGAGCCCAGAGGGTGTGGATTTAAGACTGCAGCTGAATAGGGCGAGATCCCTGTTGTACGCTCAACTGGACAGGAACAATTTTCACGTCACTGAATGGGCTTTAAGCTTGTCAGAGGACGCATCATATCAATTTTGACAGCAGCGTCATTTGTGGTTTCAACTACACGGCTCAGATTTTGGATAAAACAACCGTCTTATACGGAAGGCAACTTGGGGCGGGGGGAGCACAGGCAAGAAATCCCCCCAAATTCCTTTTTATTTCCTCTTTCCTGTCCAGCAACCTTAAAATCAGCCAGAGCTTAAATTAAACCAAGGATCTCATACACTCTGCAGTCCCCGACTTCTGACTTTCACGACCGCAAAGAATCGCTTAACGGCCAAGCCCCCCCCCAAAAAAACATTGCAAAATTGAGTGGGGAGGGGACACGGCGGCTCACTCAACGACCACACTGCTTAGCGACGGACGTTCCGATCCTAACTGGCCGTAAGTCGAGAGCTGCTTGTATTTGACCTCTTTTTCAAAATCCCCTGCACCACACAGGCCAAAGGTAAGTTGCTAATTTTGTGAGAACCCATCGCACCGCGGCTTAACCGAGAAACCGTGATAAAGCAAACCAGGGTTTAATCAGGGCTGTTTTCTCAAGGGACCGGGTAAAACTTTGCTCGAGAGCTGAGAAATTGTGGAAATAGTAAGCTGGGAGGATGCCCTGCAGCGTTTCCTCTCACCTGGGTTCTCATGCGAGGGGCTGTTCAGATCCTTGGGCCCCCAGGCGCTCAGCTTGGGATCCGTGGGGTCCTTGTCACTCGTGGAGAAAGTTTCATCTTGAAATTCAGAAATCTGGAACATGGTCAGGGGGCTGGCATCGCCCCTGCCTCTTGACTCTGTGTTTTCCAGAAGGCTTAGAGGTAGTAGACTGCCTGTGGCCGAGGGAGGGAGAATTGGAGGAGGGAAAGGAAGGGAAGAAGGAAAAGGAGAGAGAAATAGGGACGAAAGGAAGGTGAATTAGGGAGGGAGGGAGAATTGGAAGAGGGAAGGGAAGAAGGAAAAGAAGAGAAATAGGGAAGAAAGGAAGGTGAATTAGGGAGGGAGGGAGGGAGAATTGGAGGAGGGAAAGGAAGGGAAAGAAAAGGGGAGAGAAATAGGGAAGGAAGGAAGGAAGGTGAATTAGAGAAGGAGGGAGGGAGAATTGGAGTAGGGAAAGGAAGGGAAGAAGGAAAAGGGGAGAAATAGGGAGGGAAGGAAGGAAGGTGAATTAGAGGGGAAGGAGAGGGAGGAGAATTGGAGGAGGGAAAGGAAGGGAAGAAGGAAAAGGAGAGAAATAGGGAAGAAAGGAAGGAAGGTGAATTAGAGAGGGAGGGAGAGGGAATTGGAGGAGGGAAAGGAAGGGAAGAAGGAAAAGGAGAGAGAAATAGGGAGGGAAGGAAGGAAGGTGAATTAGAGGGGAAGGAGAGGGAGGGAGAATTGGAGGAGGGAAAGGAAGGGAAGGAAAAGGGGAGAGAAATAGGGAAGGAAGGAAGGAAGGTGAATTAGAGAAGGAGGGAGGGAGAATTGGAGTAGGGAAAGGAAGGGAAGAAGGAAAAGGGGAGAAATAGGGAAGAAAGGAAGGAAGGTGAATTAGAGAGGGAGGGAGAGGGAATTGGAGGAGGGAAAGGAAGGGAAGAAGGAAGAGGAGAGAGAAATAGGGAAGAAAGGAAGGAAGGTGAATTAGGGAGGGAGGGAGGGAGGGAGAGGGAATTGGAGGAGGGAAAGGAAGGGAAGAAGGAAAAGGAGAGAGAAATAGGGAAGAAAGGAAAGAAGGAAGGAAGGTAGATTAGAAGGGGAGAGAAGAAGTGAAGGAAGGGAGGAAGATTGGAGAAAGGGAAAGGAAGGAGAAAAGGAGGAAGGAAAAGGAGGGGGAAGGAAGAAAGGAGAGGAAGTGAAGGAAAAGAGAAAAATAGTCAAGGAAGGAGAAAGGCATTTATTTATAATATTTATATATTTATGTATGGGTATGATAAATTAATTTAGAGATATTTATTACGCCACTCATCTAACCAAACTGGACGGCCCAGCAACATGGATTCCCCCATTATAATAACCTTCGGAGTCCGATTGTTACCTTGTCTGACGTGTCGCTTTTGACACAGACCTGTTACATCTTCCCAAGTTTGGGGCAGGACATTTTTTTTTTCCACACTAGTCTAGTGTTCCTCTAGCATTGCTGGCTGGGGAATTCTGGGAGTTGTAGTCCACCCCTCTTAACAGTGGCTGGGATGGAGAAAGGATGCTTTAAAAAACCCACCTGGGAAACGCTGCCAGTGTTTAAACACCCTAAACCCGGCTTAACGCCACACGAGAAATGTCCACCCTTCAAACTTGGCAACTTTAAGGCTTGTGGACTTCAACTCCCAGAATTCCCGAGCTAACATGACTGGAGGAGGAGGAATTCTGGGAGTTGAAGCCCACAAGCCTTAAAGCTGTCAGGTCTGAAGACCCCCCTGGCCAAGATAATGTCCCAACACCACAAGCATTTCCTGGCACAACAGCTGGGCAAACTCACACCACAAGGGTAGACTTCCTTCCCATCACACACCGGATCTCCCTCTATCCAGTCAGATAACAATCAAGAGTTGGAAGGGACCTTATAGGTCATCTAGTCCAACCCCCCCCCCAAGCGGGAGACTCTACACCATTTCTGACAAATGCCAGCCCTAAATTGGTGTGAACCCAACTTCCTGGTGAGCCAAAGCTAGGACGACAACAGAAGGTGGTGAGTTTCACACCAGGAAATGTGTCCAGCTCAAAGCTTCACAATCCTGACTCACAAAAGACACGAGCAACAGGCAGAAACCCTCCCTTGCCACTCCTCTAACTGTAGGCAACCCAAAACAGTCTGGGGCTGCCATTCAGAGAGATGGATCTGGTTGGGTCCCCACGTTTGGCCAGACCCGGGTTTGCAAAAGATGCTCCCCGGATTCGAACCTGGCTAGCTTCAGCAAACCAATTGCAAAAAAACACACCCCCACCCTTGGCTATCCAGAGGTTTTGCCCCACCCCCGGCACCCGATTCTCTCCTTTTGCCTCCTTTGCCCATCCGCTCAGTCCCCTGCCATCCTTTTAAATCTAGTGGCCGGGAGTTCCGCAAGCACCTCGCACCTCTTCCCGGCTCTCTAGGGCGAAGCCGTTTTTTTCCCCCTTTCTTCTTCTTCTTCCCCTTCCCTCTCCCCTGCGGAGCTGTGCAAAGCCCACCCACCCACCCACCGCAGCTTAAGCCTCGGAGATGCGTGCGCAAGGTTGCAGATGCAAACCCACCGTCGCCCCCTCCCCCGGCTTTTTTAATTGCAAATCGACCCCTTCCATCCCATGTCTTTGCACGCTCCCCGCTTTGCCTCCCGCCCCGTCTTGCGAATTGCAAAGAGGGGAGGGGGTCCACTGCACCTCCAAAGCGCCCCCTCCCCTCCCGGACCCCCTTTTTGCATTCGCTTCCTGATCTGGGGGATGCAATGCAAAGGTGCATGTGTCCGTCCCCCCACCCAGGTTTCCTCCCCCAGCGCTGCCCAGATTTTGGGGGTTATTGCAGCCCCCAGCCCTAAATCCGCCCCCTCCTGCCTTCCTTCCCCCCACCTCTTGGCTCGGCCCCGCCTCTCCCCGGGGCTGCCCGCCGCGCTTACCTGCGGACGGAGCGCTGCCTTCCTCCTGTTTACCGCGAGCCGCCAGCCAGCCGGAGTCGCCAAGGCGATAAAGAACTGCCACCGGCGGGGCCCAATCAGGAGCGGCGACGTCAGAGGGGGGAACGGAGAGGAGGGGGAGACCCCGCCCCTCTTGGGCGCATCAACCCCCCCGTCCTATTTCCCCAGGGTGGATGGAGGAGGGGGAGTTTCAAGGGGGCTTCGCAGTTTTCTCTCCTTTTTCCTTTTCTTTCTCCTTCTTTTATTTGATTTTCCCCTTCTTTTTTGTCTCTTTTTTAACCTCCCGCCTCCTTCCTTCCTTTTCCCCTTTTTGCTTTTCTCCCCTGCTTCCTCCCATCCTCTTCTACTTTCCTTCCCTCCCTCCCTCTCCTCCCTTCCTCTCCTCTTTTTTCTCATTTTCCTTCCTTCTCCCCTTTCCCTTTCCTCTTCTCCCTTCCGTCCTTCCCTTCTTTCCCTTCCTTCCTTCCTTCCTTCCTTCCTCTCTCTTTCTCTCCCTTCCCTTCCTTCCCCTTCTCTCCTCTTTCTCTTTCTCTCCTTCCCCTTCTATTCCTATCCCATTCTTTTCCTTCCTTCCTTCCTTCCTTCCTTCCTTCCTTCCTTCCTTCCTTCCTTCCGTCCGTCCCTCCTTCCTTCCTTCCTTTCTTCACAGCCTCCATCCCTTTTCCTTCCTCCTTTCCTTTTTGCTCTCTTCTCCCCTTTCCCTTTCCTCTTTTTTCCTCCACTCCCTCTTCTTCCTCTTCTCCTCTCCCTCTCCTCTCCTCCTCTACTTTCCCTCTTCTTCTTTCTTCTTCCTTTTTCTTCCTCCTCTCCCTCTTCTTCTTTCCCTTCCTTCCTTACATTCTCTTTCTCTCCCTTCCCTTCCCATCCCATTCTTTTCCCACTTCCTTCCTTCCTTCCTTCACTGCCTCCCTCCCTTCTCTTTCTTTCTTTCCTTCCTCCCTTCCTTTTTTACTCTCTTCTCTCCTTTCCCTTCCCTCCTCCCCCTCTTCTCCTTCTTTTCTTCCCTTCCTTCCTTCCTCTCTTTCTCTCCCTTTCCTTTCCTTCCTGGCCCATTCTTTTTCCCCCTTCCTTCCTTCACTACTTCCCTCCATTTCTTGCCAACTTTCTTTCCTTCGCTTCTCTTTCTCCTTCGCCTTCCCCTCCTTTCCATTCTTCAGTCACCACCACCCGTTCTTCTTTCTTCCTCTCTTCCTTCCCTCTGTGGCTATATTTGCCCCTTGCCCTTTTTTAAAGTGCATAAAAACGTTGGTTGGGCTTCATTTTGACTCTTTGGTCCCATAATATTTTATGCCACAATTTCTAAATATTAAAGGGCGCTTTAGTTCTTCTCTGCATCTCAACTTTGGCAGTTTTAAGTTGTGTGGGCCATAATTCCCAGAATTCCCCAGGCCAGCATTGCTCATTGCTGGCTGGGGAATTCTGGGACTTACAGTCCACACACTGGCTTGCCTCAATTCTAAGCATTTCACTGCTGTTGGCAAATTACAATTCCTTTATTCAATTTAGATACCGTCCGACTCCAACCGAGAGTTCTTGCATCTACAGAATAATTTTTTCTTCTTTTATGTCAAAAAGCAGTAAAATGTATGAAATATATAAGTGGAAAACGGGTGAAGCGGAACGAAGGATCTCAGAGAAGAGTTGCACTCGGAAGCAGAGAATAGAACCCAGGGGAACCTTTTAGCGTGAGGCGCTTCCGGCCTGGGGATTTTTAATGCCCATCGTTAAGATGGCGAATCGGAAAGAGCGCCGCCGCTCTAGTCAGGTTTCCCCCCCCCTCGCTCCCCGCCATTCAGAAACGCGCTCTACGCCCTTGGCGCAAGTGGAACCAGACGGCGGCGGCCGGCGGCGGCGGCGGCCAACGTCACTTCCGGCACGCCGAGCCGGTGCGGCCAAGGAAAGTGGGCGGGGCGAAGGCACTTGGCGCAGCTGGAAGCAGCTGGGAGGTCGCGCGGTTGCGGCTGGCCTGGATTTTGTGGGGAGGGGGCGTCTTCTCTCCGCCCCCACCCCAGATTTGAGGCAGTGGGGCCGGAGAGGCAGCCGGGGACTCGGGGGCCCGAGAGAGCAGGGGAGGGTTGAGGGAACCAGGTATCTGGGGAGGCGAAGAGGGTTCCCAGGTGTCCTGGGGGCGGGGGCAAAGGGGGAAAAGGAGCATTTAAGGGTCTCAGGCCCAAGTATAAGGCTGGGAGGGCGGGGCACAAAGGGGTCAGGGGCACAAAGAGGCGGGGCTCCAATGAGAGTGGGGGGCTCCTAAGAGACCCATACGTTGTAGGGGGAGGGTCCCAGACCTCTGAGGATTCGGGGTGGGGTGCAGGAGTGAAAGTGGAACAGCAAGGAAATTGGGGTGGGGGGCTTGAGGTAAGCTTCAAGGAGAATGGGGGTCCTAAGGAAGCTATTGCAAAGGTGGGAGGATGGGGGCGGGTCCTCGGAGGAGGGGTGCAGGAGTGAAAGTGGAACAGCAAGGAAATTGGGGGCTTGAGGTAAGCTTCAGGGAGAATGGGGGTCCTAAGGAAGTTATTGCAAAGGTGGGAGGATGGGGGCGGGTCCCAGACCTCTGAGGATTTGGGGAGGGGGACATGGGTGAAAATGGGGCTGCAGGGATATAGAGGTGGGGAGGGTGCGGGGCCTCGAGATAGGCTCCAAGGAGAATTTGGGGAGCTCCTAAGAGACCCAGCTGTTGCAAGAGTGGGGAGGCGGTCCCGGACCTCTGGAGGATTGGGGTCCTAGGAGGGAAAGCTGAGCAGCAGGGGAATAGGGGTGGGGTATCTGAGGGAGGTAGAGAAGACCCAAAGAGAATGGGGGGCTTTAAGGGACCCAGACGTTGGAAGGCTATGAGTAGAGAGGATTTGTCCAGGGCCTGCAGGGTGAGAGCCCCAGACCTCTTGAGGATTAGCGGGAGGGGCGGCAGGGAGAAAGGGGGGCAGCTTCAAAAGCACCCCAGTTTCTTGTCTCTCTTCCTCTTGCAGCTCCTGCAAAGCGCCCAGTTGGACAAAAAGAGGGGGCTGCCCCTTCTCCACGCCCCGCAAGGAGATCCAGGGAGGGTGATCCCCCCGACTCTCAGCTGCCTCCCCAAGCCAGGATCCCCCACAGAACAAGCAAGCATCCTTTGATTTTGCCGCCGGAGGGGCCAGCCTCCCCCCCGCACCTCCCCAAAGGATGTAACACGCCCTCCATGCGGGGGCCAAGAGAGGGGGCTGCGGTGGTGGTACGACACCCCCCCCCTCCTCTCTCTCTCTCTCTCTGCAACCTGGGGGGGGCGGGCATGATGGCTCCCTAGCCGGCGAAGATGGAGAAGGCCGTGAGCAACCTCAGCTCCATCGTGCCGGCCTCGCGGCTCACGCCGGCCTTCCCGCCCGCAGTCAAGGTGGGCCTGACGACGTTCTACACGGCCTTGTACGCCTTGCTTTTCTGCTCGGTTTATGCCCAGCTCTGGCTGGTGCTCCTGTACCGCCACAAAAAATTCAGCTACCAGACCGTCTTCCTTTTCCTCTGCCTCTTCTGGGCTGCCCTGCGCACCACGCTCTTCTCCTTCTACTTCCGGAACACCCTGAAGGCCAACCACTTGCACCCCTTCTTCTTCTGGCTGCTGTATTGCTGCCCTGTCTGCCTCCAGTTCTTCACCCTGACCCTCATGAATCTCTATTTTGCCCAGGTAAATGCCGTTCTCTGCTCCCAAACACGGGACCCCCGTAGGGTTGCGGGTAAACGGGCCGGGTGGAGGCCGTGGTGCTTAGGCCGCCTGGGTGAATGCTGACCCTAACCACATGGTAGCTAGGGTCTTAACGGGTGGAGAGGAAACCGAGAAAGAATATATCGTAGCTCAGGGTTGAAATGAGGGGGTCCTGGGTGCTCTCTGAGCTTGGTGGTTTTCCTGCAGATGTTTCATGACCCAACTAGGTAACATCATCAGTGCTGGGAGGGAGGGAGAAAGGAGGAGAAGGAGAACTGTGGGGTCCTTGGTGCTCTCTGAGCTTGTTGGTTTTCTTGCAGTTGTTTCATGACCCAACTAGGTAACATCATCAATGCTAGAAGGGATGGGAGTTTGTGAGGAGGAGGAGGAGGAGGAGGAGGAGGAAGGAAGGAAGGAAGGAAGGAAAAGGAGGAGGACTGTGGGGTCCTTGGTGGTCTCTGAGCTTGGTGGTTTTCTTGCAGACATTTCATGACCCAACTAGGTAACATCATCAGTGCTGGGAGGGAGGGAGAAAGGAGGAGGAGGAGAAGGAGAAGGAAGGAAGGAAGGAAAAGGAGGAGGAGGAGGACTGTGGGGTCCTTGGTGCTCTCTGAGCTTGGTGGTTTTCTGGCAGGCGTTGCATGACCCAACTACGGGATGTCATCAGTGCTAGAAGGGAGTGGGGATTGTGGAGAGGAGGAGGAGGAGTATTGTGGGGTCCTTGGTATTTTCTGAGCTTGGTAGTTTTCCTGCAGACGTTTCATGACCCAACTAGGGAACATCGGTGCTAAAAAGGAGTGAGGTTTGTGGAGAGAAAGAAGATGTGGCGGGGAGGAGATACAGGAAATGAACTTGGGGTCTTAGAGGCTATCTGAGCTGGGTTGTTTTCTTGCAGACATTTCACAGCCCAGCTAGGTAACAACATCAGTGCTAGAAGGGAATGGGGTTTGCAAGGAGGAAGAGGAGGATCATGCCTGTGAGGGTCCTTACATCTTAGTTCTATCTTCATATGCATGTTTTGGGTTAAAGATATCTTAAATATCTATTTATTTTGATTGTCTTTCCACTCCCCACTACCTCCAAACCAGTAGTTTCCCGATCTTGGGGACTTTAAAATGTGTGGACTTCAACTCCCAGAATTCCCCAGCCGGAATATTTCCTGATAGGCTGGATTCTTTCTGTAGGTGAATTTTCTTTAATTGAGTGTTATCTGTTCATTTAGGAATAAAAATCCACAGTAGTTCTAATCAGCGTGTCGATAGTTATCCCAATTCACAGCAAAGGTCTATAAGCTTGTGTTTGTGCCTCAGATATAGTGGATGATTAAAAGTAACAAGATTACCTTCCTTTTTTTTACCTTCCAGAATGCCAATTTTTTAAAAAAAAACACAGGAAAAAAAAAAGCTGTAACAGCACATTCATATTTTGCATTGTTAGCACCTCTGTGTTAAAAAGGGCAAAACTAATGAATTCACAGCCTTATCAAAAACCACAGGAAGCCTTATCAGTAAATTAAGATAGCAGAATAGCTAGTGGTTTAAAAATGCTTGCTCCGAGTTGCAAATTCCACCCCTCCTTTCTCCCTCTCCCTCTCCCTCTCTCTCTCTGTGTATATATCCCGTTGGTATCGGTGGCAGCATGCAGAAATGGGCATGTTTTATGGCTGTAAGAGGTTGCAACAACCGAGTTGCTTTAATTGCAGCTGAGTAGCAATTGCAGCATGTTTGATATATTTGGGGTATATCTCGCTACTAAGCGTGTTTATCAAGAGGAGGAAGACTCCCCAAACCAGATAAGGAAGAGAAAGAGTGCAAAACGGTTCTGGGTTAGCAGAAATTGTGGTTGGTAGCCCGACTTTCCATAACCTAAGAACAGAATTGATGTATATATGAGTTGTGCATTTTACACAGTCCCCAAGGAGCCGTCTTCAAGGTCATTCGGTGGCTTTGGCAATGAATTGGCTCTGTTCCTCCCCTCATTTAGGTCAGGAAGCTAAGATTTCCCACTAAGTCTTGTAGACTCTTTAGGATGCCTTCTCTTGCCCTAGTTCCCATCATCCCCAGCCACGGGATGGGTTTGAGTGGTAAGGAATGTGAGCTTTTGGAAGCTTGAGAAAACCTGGCCCTTGGAACGCTTTCTGATACAATCTTTATTTACATTTACATCGATTGATTGATTGTTTGCATCCAGTTTTGTTCACCACATTATAAAAAAGGTGTTGAGACTCTAGAAAAAGTGCAGAGAAGAGCAACCAGGATGATTAGGGGACTGGAGGCTAAAACTTACAAAGAACCGTTGCAGGAACTGGGCCTGGCTAGCCTAGGGAAGAGAAGGACCAGGGGAGACAGGAGAGCAGTCTTCCAATATTTGAAGGGCTGCCTCAGAGAGGAGGAAGGGGGTCAAGCTATTTTCCAAGGCATCCAAAGGCCAGACAAGGAATAATGGATGGAAACTGAAGAAGGAGAAATTCAACCTGGAAATAAGGAGAAACTTTCTGACAGAACAATCAACAGAAGTTGTCCTCGGAAGTTGTGGGAGCATCATCACTGGGGGCTTTCAAGAAGAGATTGGACTGCCATTTGTCAGAAATGGTGTAGGGTCTCCTGCTTGGGTGGGTGGGGTTGGACTAGATGACCTACAAGGTCCCTTCCAACTCTGCTTATCTGTTATCTGATTCATTGATTAGCCCCTGGGCCATATCAACATGGAGAGTTAAAGAAACAAATTACTACTAAAATTTGATTTTAAAAAGCGATTTAAAATGGAAGTAGAATAAAATACCATTTAAAATGAAACTGGAATAAAATAAATATTGAATCGTATCCCACTTCTGGCAAATGCAGGCAGCCCCCTGTCCATCAAAATAGAATCGAAGCAGGCTACCGAAAATCCCCTCCACTAACCCCCCCCCATCCCCAAAATAAAACTAATGGTCAGTTTTATTCTCCTTTTCAGGTGGTTTTTAAAGCCAAAGCGAAATATCGTCCTGAACTGATCAAAGGCCTGTGAGTATTCCGTCTTTCTCCAGCGTCTTTGTGGGGTTTTCTTGCACAAAACTACAGGTGGCCCTTGACTATTCGTTTCGCGAGTGCTCAGTCACAAAAAGCGACATGAAAACCGTTTTTCACACTTAATGACCGTTGCAGGTCACGGGACCAAAATTCAGACACTTGGCAACCGACTCGTGTTTATGATGGTCGCCATGTCCTGGGTGTCCCGCGATTCCCTTTTGCGACCTTTGAGCCAAGTTGATGGGGAACCCAGATTCAGTTCACAACTGGGTTACTAATTTACCAACTGCAGGGGACTCCCTTAATGAACGTGGGAAGAAACGTCGTAAAATGGGACAAAACTCCCATTTGACAACTGTCTCGCTTAGCGGCATAACCTTGGGGGCTCAGTTGTGGTCGTAAGTAGAGGACTACCTGGTATCATAAATGCTATAATTCACGGGACACGGCCGCTCTTTTTAACATGAGAGGTTTTCTGGCAGCCCTGGGTAGGCACCGCCCCAGATCAGAGATTCCAACAATCGCCCTAATTAAATCATGATTCTCGAGCCAAACTTCAAAAAACTTCAAAGGATTCATTAGAGGCGACATGCCCTGCCCTGTATGAAGCCAGCTCTGGCATACTGTTCTGACCCCAACCCTTTTCCAATAAAACAAACACGAACCGAAGGGAACAGAAACCTTTTAAATGATTCTTACAAATCCCCGGTTAAAAGGCTGCTGCAAACTAATTAATTTTGATAAGCACAAGCCTCGCCAAAACTGTGCGAGGCTGCCAAGAACAACAGATAAGAAATATTTCACAACACAAAGAGTCTTCAAATACCAACTTAAGATACACTGCAATGTCCACGAGGCTGAGTTTCAAAACATCTTTGCTTCCTGCAAAGAACCTTCGTTTCACAGCTGGCTTTTATCTTCTCGAGGGAGGGGCCGTTACCTTGCAGCCTTACTCCCGAGTCGCCCGTGCTGCTTGCAGCTGTTCTTTCTTCTTACGAGCAGCCCTGCGCACACGCACACTTGGCACAGGCTCCTCGGGAACCTCCTCATCGCTGCTGACAGCCCCCACAATCTCTGAAGGCAGCAGTCGACTCCCTAAGGGTCCTGGCCCCTCACCTGAGTCCTCGCTCTCCCCAGCCGTCCGCACCTGCTGCCGGCTAACCACAACACATACATCATTTACAGGCTGGGTGTCATCAATCACATTCTCCAATTACAGGCTGGCTGTCATCATTCACGGTCTCCAATTCAATATATTCCCGGGCAAAAGCTCTGGTAGTTTAGTTACAACCTTTTAAAGAGAAGAGTTGGAATGTACTTTCGCTTCCACCCCCCCCCCCTTTTTTTTAATGACAATTACTAAAACAAGCATAGGAATGTTTTATGAGTTGACCTAGAGGGGCTTCGGTTGATCCAGGAGAAAGACGCTTTGGGGGATCTCGTGACTCTCTCCCTCTTTACTCCAAGTTGGGTTGTTTCCCCCTCCCCCCAGGTTGCTGGTGCGAGGGGTGTGCTTCGGGGCCAGCGTCCTCTTCCTGGTGGTGAACGTGGCGTGCGCCGTGCTGGTGCGGGCACACCAGGTGGAGCCCTGGGCTGTGGTCCTCGCCCGAGTTCTCATCAGTGACTCGCTGTTCGTGCTGGGGGCCGTCTCGCTCGCCCTCTGCCTCTTCCTCGTGGCCCGTGGCTCTCCCTCGACACGCATCTACCTGGAAGCCAAGGTGCGCCCTCTTGTCTCCGCCCTGTTACAGAATATTCTGCTATTCCATTCCAGTTCATTCCATTTTGTTCTTCATTCCAATGTTAGCATTCTGTTCTCTTCTATTATTTTCTATTTATTCAGTTCAGTTCTATTCAGTTCTATTTTATTCTCTATTCTATTTCTATTCCAAGCCATTCTCTATTTCTATTCTCTAATCTATATTCTATTTTCTATTTATTCTATTTTTTCTATTCTCTGTTCTAGTCTCTTTCCCTTCTGTTCTATTCTGTATTTCTATTCTATTTTATTCTGATTTGATATAAATGTCTGGGGTTCTTGGCAGTCTCTTGAGCTTGGTGATTTTCTTGCAGACGTTTTATGACCCAGCTAGGTAACATAATCCGTAGTAGAAGGAAATGGGGTTTGTGGAGAGGAAGAAGAGGATGGGGGGGAGGAGCAGGAAGAGAACTTGGGGTCTTTGGTGGTTTTCTTGCAGATGTTTCACGACCCAACTAGGTAGTCTGATCAGTGCTAGAAGAGAATGGGGTTTGCAGAGAGGAGAAGGGTGACCATGAGTTTTGGGGTCCTTAGTCTCTGTGACCTGCAAATGTTTCATTTCAACCCAGCTAGGTAATACCATCAGTGCTAAAAGGTTTGGGAGGAGGAGGAAGACTTTGCACCAAAGAGTCGTCTCTCTCCATGAATAACAAATTTGGTTCTTCCTGCTATGTCTTGTTTGGTTGAAAGAGATCTTAAATATCTATTTAAGTGGAGGAGAAAGGGGAGGAATGTGGGATCCTTGAGGCTGTGTGAATTTGGTTTTGACCCAGCTAGGTTATGTCATCCGTGCTAGTCGAGAGTAGAAGTTGCTCTCTCTATATAAAATCAACGTTTGGTGGCGTGTTCCGTCCAGAAGTCTTTATCAGTTTGCGGTATTTTATTATTTTGCCAGCTTTTAAAATCATTCCCCGTTTGCGTTTCGCCCTTCCGGTGCTGCTGGAAGACCGTAAGAAAAATGTATTACGATGCCCCAGCCAGGCCTCAGGTTTTCATTGGCAATAGCCCATCCGCAAACTGACCGCCTCTCTCCGAAACAGGGCACCACGCTGTGCCAAACGGCAGCCATGGGAGGCACCATCGTCCTCCTCTATGCCAGCCGCGCTTGCTACAACCTCGCTGCCTTGGCGCTCTCATCCCGCACCCGGCTCGACTCCTTCGATTACGACTGGTACAACGTCTCTGACCAGGTGAATCCTTCGGGGAGGGAGGTTGAAGAGCACCTGGGGGGGGTGGGGGAGGGCATCTCCAGCGTCATGGACCGCAGTCCCCATCCTCCCCCTCCCCTGAGCTAGGAAGTGTGGAACAGTTTCCCCCACGCTCCAAAAAGAGGAATATTCAAATGTCCGAATTCATACCGTCTGACTCCGTCCTAGCTGGACAGGTGGTTGGCATGCTTTGTAGCCACTTGTACGCCATCCTCGAATTGTGACCATTAGAGAGCCTGCCCATCATGGTCATAAAGCGAATCCCTGACCTGATCTTAAGGCCTTTTGACCGTGGAACGCTGCAAACAGATGTAAACGTAGCCCAAAGTAATCTCAAGGCAGGTCTGTCGTAACTTCGAATCTAGGCTAAGTGACCAGTCACAAGTCAAAGAATGGGTCAACTAAAAAAAATACTCCTTTGGTCTTTTTAGTTGCCAGCAGAAAAGGAAAGCAGTGCATTCCTTAAATGCTTCAGATAATTGCTAGGCAGCCGAAGCTGTTGGCGCGCAAGATTATTACCGGAGAGCATGATTGGTGACTCTTGGCTATGGATGTGTCCCATTGGAGAATATACATCCAGGGTCAAGGGGGAAATGAATGATGTGTCTTAGTGTCTTAGTGTCAGCTGCACCCAGGTAATGCCAACATGGTCACTCCTAATAAATCATTTTATTTATTTTTTTACTCTGGAGATGCGGCTAGAGACTTACGATTTGAATGAGGGTATATTGTTGAAGCCCTGACAGGATGCCTATAAAGATTTGGGAATAAAGGGGTGTGTTTTAACTACCTAAGTCTCTCTCTCTCTCCCCCGCTTCCAGGCCGACCTAATAACCGATCTCGGGGATCAAGGTTATATCGTCTTTGGACTCATCCTCTTCGTTTGGGAGTTACTACCCACCATGTTGCTCGTGGGCTTTTTCCGGGTGCATCGGCCGGCTCAGGATATGGTGAGAGGGACGTTCGGTGAGGGGGGCGGGGGGGGAGGAATCAAGACTCTGGGTCTCGATACCAGGTGCGCGAAAGAGCAGCTCCACGAGTGAAGGTTCAATCAAACCGCTTCATTTCTTAAAGCCTTCAACCCCAACAAACAAGTCGGCGCCTGGTTAGCGTTAGTATAAGAGCCAAAAAGGTTTGGACTTCGTTCACTTGTGACTACGTAGGGGATGCTGGGCTGATGCCTCTTTTGGACTCCGCCCCCACTCCTCCTTTTAACCCTCCTCCTCTAAGAAGTAACCCCTTTTATTGGATCGTTTGTCTCGTTATTCATTGGCTCGCCCATCTTACCGTGAGCGCCGCGGCGGCCCAGGTGCGGCGCTCTCGCCTCACAATCAAGAGGCTGTGAAGGGACGGTGTTTTGCTTAGTGGGGTGGATTAAAAATCGAGGGTTTTAAAAATAAAATTTTAAAAATGTGGGTTTTTTTTTAAAAAAAATTTAAATCGGATTTTTAAAAATTTAAATCGGATTTTTTTTAAATACTTTTACCACGTTTATTTTAATCAAGTGCTTTTGCAGTATAAAAAAAATCTATCTAAAGATAGTTTTCCATTTAAGGTAACATTGGTAATTTAGTTTGTTCAGCATGAGACGGAGCTTAGTTAGGTAGCATGAGGCCGGCTGTCTATTCTGCAATATTTACTTTTTTGGGTGACCCCATTCCATGAATCCAAGCTGAGGTAACACACCCTGCGTTGATGCGTTCGGACAATTTCACAGTAACCGTGAGATCAATCATAAAATTAAGTTGAGGAATATTCCTTTTTATCCCATTGTTTTGCAAGTCAAACTGTATGATTGTTTGAAGAGAAACGCACCTGTACCAACCTCTTAAGTGTGAGGAGGCAGGGCAAGTGGTCAAAATCGAAGTGATGCCACCTAAGCAGCTGTCCGAAGACGTCTCCGTGGTCGTGTGGCCGGCATGACCAAACACTGAAGGCGCACGGAGCGCTGTCACCTTCCCACCAAAATGGTCCCTATTTGTATTTTTTACGTGCTTTCGAACTGCTAGGTTGGCAGAAGCTGGGACAAGTCACGGGAGCTCGCTCCGTTCCGCGGTGCTCGGGGATTCGAACCGCCGAACTGCGGACCTTTCTGATCGACCAGCTCGTCATCTTGGCCCCTGAGCCACCGCGTCCCTATGCTAAGCAGCTTATAAATGTCATATTAAAGAGCGCCTGTCTTTTCAGACCCATCCTGGCAGCAGCGCCTGTTAGCGGGCATCCACTCACCTGCTGCCCGCCGTGTCTCTCACCTTGTTGTGTCACTGTTACATACTAAGGCACTGGGACTGTCCCAGTTGCTCTTTAAAAAAACACGACAAGTGGAATCGATTTCAATCCAAGACTTTTTACTAGGGGTTTAAATCCTGATTTTAAGTCGACTTGATTTCAATCCAATCCACCCTGTTAAAGTAGGGGCTAGGAACGTGGATCCGCTGAGTTGCGATTGGGGTGCAAATGAAAACAAGCCGGGCAAAGAAGCAAAACCAACCAGCAAGGGGAGGAAAGTTGAAATGGTCTTTTTTTTTTCCTTCCGGCAGAGTGCCAGTCGCGTCTTCAACCGGCAGCTGGGTGTCTCCCGTTCTTATTTCTTTGACTATCCTGGGCAGCGCGAAAACGAAGGACTGACTAGCAGGTAAACCTCCTTTTTTAAAATCCTTCAAATATCCAGCAAAACCTTCCCGGTAACACAGACACTGGAGAGTGGAGAAAACGAGAGAAAGAGGGGAGAGAGAAGGAGAGAGAGAGAGGGAAAAGGAGAGAGAGAGGAGAGAGAGAAGGAGAGAGCGAGAAAGAAAGGAGAGAAAGGGAGAAGGAGAGAGCTGAAGAGAGAGAGAAGTAGAGAGAAAGGGAGAAGGAGAGAGCGGGAAAGAGAGGAGAGAAGGAGAGCACAGGAAAAAGAGAAAGAGAAGGAGAAAAAGAAGGGAGCAAGAAAAGAGAGGAGAGCAAGAAAGGAGAGAGGGAGGGGAGAAAGAAGGAGAAGAGAGAGAGAAAGAAGGTGAGAAAGGGGAGCGAGAAAAAGAGGGAAAGAGAAGGAGGGGAGAGAAAGAGAAAGAAAGTGAGAGAAGGTGAGAAAAAGGTGAAAGCGGGAAAGAGGAGAGGGAGAAGGAGAGAGAAAGAAAGAAAAGAAAGGTGAGAGCGGGAAAGAGGAGAGAGAAGGAGAGAGAAAGAGAGAAAGAGGAGAGAGAAAGAGAAGGAGAGAGCGGGAAAAAGAGAAAGAAAAGGAGAAAAAGGGAGTGAGAAAAGAGAGAGGAGAGCAAGAAAGGAGAAGAGGAGGGAGAGGGGAGGAAGAAGGAGAAGAGAGAAAGGAGAGAAAGTAGGTGAAAGAGAGAAGAGGGAAAGAAGGTGAGAAAAGATGAGAGCGAGAAAAGGAGAGGGAAAGAGGAGGGGAGAGAAAGAAAGGAGAGAGAGAAAGAAGGGAGAGCGGGAAAGAGGAGAGAGAGAAAGAGAAAGAAATACACACACACACAAGGAAAGAGAGCGAGGAGGGAGAAGGAAAAACTTCCCGCGCCCCCGTCTGTCTGAGTCTCTCATTCCTCTGGTTCGTGTCTCCTCTCCTCCTCCTCCTCCTCCTCTTGCAGCCTGACCGGACGAACCCAGAGCAGCGGGAGCTACTACGGCTCCATCAACCGCAGCGGCGGGGAGCAGGACTGGTTCGGGGGCCACCCGCCCACCGCCCCCCTCCTCTTCTCACAGGCGGCCGTCTCCGGCAGCCACCATCATCACAGCCTTTACTCCACCCCGCAGAACTGAGGCACGGGACAGGGCGGCCTCCCCATCTCCCCCCACCCCCCTCACCCCCGTTACTCACCTCCCCCTACGAGATGCTGCTGAAAATGTGTCCCCCCGTGTGTAAATGAGTGCCGGGTTGTTGGTTTTTTTGGGGGGCGAGAGGGGACAAAACCGGCATGCAAACAGGGTACTAGAGCCACACGACCCCCCTCTTTCCCCCCTTCCTTTCACCCCTCTTTCCCTGAATTTTAGCCCCCACCCACCCAAAAAAAAACCCTCATTCCATCCTTTAATTCCAGAGCTGGCTGTTGATTTATTTTTATTTTATTTTTTGCTGGAACCTCGAGTCCTCCCCGTTTTTTCTTCCCCCCGACCTCCCCCGTCAAATGTCCCTTAAATATTTAACCCCGTAGGATATTGAGAACACTAGCACTTTATTAAAACGACGTGGGGAGGGGAGGTGGGGGGGGCCGCGTTTTATCTTCGATGTTGTCGGGAACAGATTCTGTGAAATGGGTAGAGGGGCACTTCTCTTCCCCTCCCTCTCCCTTCTTTCCCCTACACCCCCCTCTCCCCCCAAAAGCCGGTAGCTGCCGTATAATTCGGAATAAGCTTCTGTGTTCCTCCGCTAGACAACTTCCGCCATTACTGGTGCTATATGATCGCTTGCCCGTTCCAATAAATGGATTTTGTGTTAGCGACAGGAGGCCTCGCCCATTTTTTCCCCCCGCCATACGTCTGTGTGTGTGTGTGTGTGTGTGTGTGTGTGTGTGTATGTTTTCTTAAGTTTTTTGCGGGTACTTACATGTATGGCATTCAGCTTTGTTCAGGTATTTTCCCACGTCATTGTAGTTGTGCTTTTAAAGTTGTAGCAACGTTTCGGCAGAATCTCATCTGCCATCATCAGGCTTCTGTACTGTGTTCGTCTGTGAGTCAGGCTTTTACACATACACACACACATATATATATATATATATGTATATATATATATTCCACCCATTTTAAAGCGTACTGGATGGGGGATTCTGGGAGTTGAAGTCCACCCATCCTAAAGCCTGCTGGATGGGGGATTCTGGGAGTTGAAGTCCACCCATCCTAAAGCCTGCTGGATGGGGGATTCTGGGAGTTGAGGTCCACCCATCCTAAAGCCTGCTGGATGGGGGATTCTGGGAGTTGAAGTCCACCCATCCTAAAGCCTGCTGGATGGGGGATTCTGGGAGTTGAAAGCTACCGAGGTTGAGTAACCCTGATCCAGCTAAATTGTAATACACACTCCTGTAGCATTGGGAAACTGTCATGAAACAAAGATGGGAGGAAGATTTATATAATCAATTTAGAAGCAGCTTATTCATCACTTGGAATCCAGATGAAATCAAGGCTGTCAACAGGCCATTGAAAACTCTGCCTGGGCACCCCAAATTTGTACCCTGTGAAGTTTGAGGGGTGCCTGGGACAGGATAATTCATGGTCTGGGTTTAACTTCAGAATCGTGCCCGGTTGGCTGACTGTTTGATCAGCTACGGGTATCATCACGTGGTTGACATATCTTGGCCACCCCATCAATAGATTTTTCTCCCAGTGAGGATTCCCAATCCAGCCATAAGGATACAAAATTGGGAATCGCTTCTCTGCAAAGAACCCTGCGAGGCAGGTCACTCGAACCCCGGGCCTGCAAGAAGAAACAATTTGACATTTCTGGTTTTTTTGTTTTTCCCTGCCTGCCTCTTTAAGCTTTGAGCCAATCTTATTTAAGTGCGGATGAATGTCGGTGAATTAATTAAAATGCAGATGGCTCCCTGGCTGAGATCTACTTCTTCAGAGAAAAAGAGATTTTTTTTTTCTCAAGGTGATACGCTGCCGCCGGTCTAATTCCGTCTAGCCGGTAAGCAATGATTAGCCTCTTTTCAGCATTTCATATCTAAAGGTAATAAAAATCACGCGAAACAAGTCTTAAGTAGAGCTAGCAAACTTACTGCGTATCAAACCTAGCTAGCGCAAAATGGGGCTACTGTAAAACTTGGCCTGCAAGTTGTGAAGGATGATAGACAAGCCAAGATTCAACTACAGTTTCAATTGTGGCTGCAATTCAACCACGTCCAGTTCTTCTGTTGCAACCTGGTTGCAGAAGGTAAACAGATTTGCACCGATGGGTTAACAGGTCAAAAAGCTGTTCAAAGTAAAGGCTCTTATACACATGGTGCTAGTCCACATTAAGAGCAGCGTGGGGCGGGGCTGCAGAATAACCCCAAAGTTTACTGTTTACTTACTTTAAGCCTCTAGTCCTAGGATACAGGATGCTAGTCCACATCAAGGGCAGTAAATAGGGCAGAGCTGCAGGATAACGTAAGGAGCCCAAAGTGTATTGTTTACTTACTTCGAGCCTCTAGTCCTATACAGGACCCTAGTCCACATTGAGGGCAGCAAATATGGCAGGAGCTGCAGAATAAAGAGCCATCTGAAGGAGCCAAAAGTTTACCGTTAACTTTTATCAGCCATTTTGTTTTTTTTTCTGCTGTAGTTCCTTGAAGCTGCCCCGGGGAAGAGCGGAGGGTCCTGATTCAAGGCAGCCAGGATATCCAGCCCCCCCTACTGCCCCCCAGCCCATGGAAGGGTCAGGGACTGGCTCTTGGTTTGTGGCCTTGATTGACACCGAATATGAACCCTACTTGCCCAGTTCCCAGTTTGCAACTGGACTGACCCATCAGATAGGTGGAATGTCTTACAGGGATCGCTAAACTCCTTGGGAGTTTGGAGGAGGCTTTTTTGGGGGGGGGAAACTGCTACCTTGAAACCAGATTAGACCCCCTACAATGGCGCTAACCCCATCCTTGTCCCTCCTGGATCAAAGCATTCGGACGTACGTATGTTCCTTGGGGCAGGAACCGCAGCTGGCTTTGAGTAACAAAAATGGGTTTTCTTGGCTCCTCCGAATCTGCCCGTTTAATTCAGTTCTTTGATTTCTCATTTAAACGGCTGGACTTTCTGGACAACGCAACCAAAGATAGCCTGGTGCGGTTGGGAGTTGGCAGATCTCCCTAGTTCTCGGTGGAGATTTTGGAAGAAAAAAAAAAGGGGGGACAATCTTCCCAGCAGGTTTTGCCATCTTTTGCCCACATCACCCAGGAAACTTTGCCCGGATGCCAGCATGGTTGAACAGCCCGGTCAGGCTGCTGCTTTGGAGTTTCCGAGTTCATTATTCTTGTTTTTGTTTTCTTTCAAGCCACTAATGTCAAAAAATATATATTTGTTGGGGGTTCCCTTCTCTTCCCCTTTCCAATTCTCTTTTCTTTCCCTCTCCTTTTTCCTTCCTTCCCTTCCTCTGCTTTCCTTTTTCTTTCCTTTTCTTCCTTCTCCTTTTATCTCCTTCCTTCCCTTCCTTCCTTTTTCTTCCTTTTTCCTTCCTTCCTGCTTTCTTTTCTTTTTCTTTCTTTCTTTCTTTCTTTCTTTCTTTCTTTCTTTCTTTCTTTCTTTCTTTCTTTCTTTCTTTCTTTCTTTCCTCCCTCCCTTCTTTCATTCCTTCCATCCTTGTCCATAACACTCATTCTGGACCTCTGCAGGTTCACTGACAGCTGCTGAATGGCCAAGCGTGGCCAAATGTACCTCCCTCCCTCCTTCCATCCCTCCTTCTTTTCTCTTTCCTTTTTCCCCTCCATCCCGTTCTTCCTTTCTTCCCTCCCTCCCTCCTTCTTTTCCTTTGTCTTCCTTTCTTCTCTGCTCCTTTCCTTTCCTCCCTCTCTCTCTTCCGTCTCCCTCTCTGCATTCTATGCAAATCCAGCTCCGTCCCTCCACAGAACGAAGTGGTTGTGTGAACACGTCCTTTCTCCTTCTCTTCTTCTTCTTCTTGTTATTTTTTATTTTTTGAAAAAGGTGAGGGTTTTTTTTTAATAGCTGGGACAAAATCCACCCTGCCTTTCCGGCCGCTCAGAGACCGGCCTGACCCTTCCAGCCCCAGGTATCTCTGTGCTTCGCCCATTTTCCTGAGCTTTCCTGCCCATTCACCCCCAATCAACACCCCCCCGCGCCCCCAAAAAGGGCTTGTGGGCACCCCTTGTTCCAGACCAGATTCTGCCTGCAAAATCCTTCTGCCGTTTTCCTAATCTTCCTTCTATGACTCTTCCTCCCTCCCAAAACCCCCCCCCACCTCATCCCAAGTTGAGGAAGGGGCTGAGAAAAACCCCTTGGGGGGGTGGGGGCCCCCCCCCAGAATACACCGTACGTCCGTTGTGTAGTTGTGTGGCTTTCTGCTGGTTTTCCCCATGTCATTCCTGGCTCGGCGTCGCCCAAAGAGTTAACCCACAAAGCTTCATTCGCCTCCTCCCGGTGGGGCTGGATCTGGGGGCTGGCCAGGCTGGGGGTGATGGGTGAGACGGTCCAGGCAGAAGAGGAAGGGGGGGCGAAGGCAATAAAGGTGGATCGCCCACCCCGAGGAGGAGGCCGGCGAGATCATCCGTCCCTCCATCCAAACCCGGAGCTACTGCAACCCAAGCGAGTGAGTAACCCCCCCCCCACTCCCCAAGGAAGGGAGGGTGCCCCACCGCCCTTCTCCACCCCATAGGCACCACTGCCCCCTCCCAGGGGTCTTTGGAAAGGGGGCTCCTGTGTGATCTTAAAGGGGGGGGAAGGAAGGAGTTAGGAGCCCAGACAAGGAGATGGTGAAACAGCATTAAATGTGCAAAGCGTTCATCACTCACCCACACAGCCTCTTGTTGTGCTTCCCCTTCTCCCTTCCAGGTAAGTGTGTTGCTCCTTTGTTGTTATTGTCAGGTTTTCTGTTCTCTTTTTTTTGGGGGGGGGAGGGGAGCACAAGGAGGTTGGGGAGGGGCACAGGGCAGGGCAGGTGTGCGCACCTGGGCGAGGGGCTTGCACGCTGCTGAAATTGCTCCAGGGGTTGGAGAGGCAAGGATATGTGTGTGTGTGTGATCTGACTTGTGTTTATGTGTGTGTGTGTGAGAGAGAAAGAGACAGGATAGGATGTCACACCTGTGCGTGTGGGTCTCTGGGCGAGTTTGTGTGCATTCAGGCAGGGGTGGGCTGGGAGCGAGAAACACACCGATGAGGGTGAAAGAATGATTGACGTGCCAGTCCCAAAGCACATGGCATCTTGGCGGTGTGTGTGTGTGTATTAACACAATTTGTGTTATTAACACAATTTGGGGGGCACATAAACACACACACTTGGTGGCCAACAGGATAAGGGGAAGAATCCAAGAAGGAACCGGGCTCTGTAAGTAAAAATATATATATACACACACCTATTAATCAGGCAGCCCCCCCAAAGGAGACACTGTTTGTGAGTGTGTAAATGAGTCTGAAATCAAAACCTTTTGCTTTGCACACAGATAAAGTTAGTGAGGGCGGTGAGGGGGTTTGAAAAGCCCAAGTGAGTGATTAAAGTGTAAAAAGGGCTGAGCTAGCAGTTTGTGTATGTTGTGTGAAGCAGTGCAATGTTGTCTTGTTTTGAGTTTAGCAGGTTTATTTTAATTTCCGCACCCCTCGCACTTGCATTTCTCACTTGGCTTTCCAAGGAAATTTGCCTTGTCTCTAGAAATAGATGGGAAAAAAACCCCCCATCCTGCAAATTTCCCCTATGGCGACAACTCTGCGAGGTAGGCTAAGCCAAGAGGGGACAATTGGGCCAAACTCATCCTGCGGGGCAATTAAAACTGGTTGTCCCCCAAAGCCGGTCAATCCTGAGACACCCCCCACAAAAAAAGTGATCCAGGTGGCCCGTGGATGGGAGAGAAATAGGTGTGCATGAATGTGTGTGTGTGACAAGAAGTTTAAAAAGGGCAGAATTTATGGGTGTGCACGAAGCCGGAATGGCAGAAGAGTGGAGCTGGTGCACGCCTCTTGCTTGTGGAAATTGGTGTCAGTGATTGAGGATCAAAATTAGGAACGCCGTTGGGACAGAAAAGAGCAATGATCCCAAAGTTCTGTTGGATCTGTGACACCCAACCGAGCAAAGCTTTCGGGTTGCACAGAACACTGCTTCACACTTAGAAGAGGCAACCTTGCAGCTTTCCAATTTAAATCAGATTAAATCTTTGTAACGGTCATACACCAGCACAAGAAGAGTGGAACGCAAACGATAATTTCAAAAGAGAGGGAGAGGGAGAGAGAGAGAGAAGAAAGGAAAAGAAAAAAAAGAAAAAGAAAAAGAAGGAAAGTAAAAGAAAAGAAAGTTAGATGGATGGAGGGATAGATGGATGGAGGCATGAAGGCATGGAAAGAGACAAGAAGAAGAAAGAAGGAAAAAGACAGAAAGACAGACAAATGGATGGAGGGATGATGGATGAAGAGATGGATGGAGAAGGGTAGAGACTGAAAGAAACAAGAATAAAAAACGAAAAAGAGAAAGAAAGACAAACAGCTAGATAGATGGAGGGATGGTGGATGGAGAGATGGATAGAGACAAAGAAAGAAGAAGGAAAAGACAGACAAATAGACTGCTAGATGGATGGAGGGTTAGATGGATGCAGGGATGGATAGACAGACAGACAGACAGACCAAGAGAGATGAGAGAGATTTTTTAAAATGGTGTATTTCAGATATTTGGCGTTTGAAACACTCCACGCTTTGTATTTCACCTTTCTTAGGCTGGTCTCAGGCTGGACTTTCACTGGGGTCAGTCTGAGCACCATTTCCCTTTCCCGCCGAAGCGTTCTGTCTGATCCAGAAGCCGGCTGCAGCTGGCTGAAGCCCCTTTTGAGGCTTGGGAGCCAACTTTTTTTTTTTTTTTTGGCTTGGGGTGTGCGCCAGGCTGCCATCCTCAGCTGCAGAAAGAGAGAAGCCCTTCACCCCCTGTTGAACCGCTGCCTGCTCGGTCCAGGCCCTGCCGGCCCTGGGCTTAAATTCTGTTGTTCCCCAAGGGGAGAATCAGGAATATTTTTAATTCACTCGTTGAGAGCCACGGAGAGAGGCTGGAGGGGCATTTAATTGCATCCTCTTCGGTTGATCGGAGCTGGTTTTTTGGGGGGGGGGCCTGGCACGGCTCCCACCTTGCCGCAGAATCCACCTCGCGGCTGGCAACGGTGGTGAACGTCCACACAACCGTAAAACTACTTCTGACCATGGCCAGAAAAAAAAAAAACTTTATTCTTGAACTCTGAACCGGCACTGATTAGGAAGTAAGGAGACCCTGCTAATCGATAACAAGATAACCAGAGTTGGAAGGGACCTTGTAGGTCATCTAGTCCAACCCCAACTCCACCCAAGCGGGAGACCCTACGCCATTTCTGACAAGTGGCAGTCCAGTCTCTTCTTGAAAGTCTCCAGGGATGACGCTCTCACAGCTCTTCCATTCGTTGATTGTTCTCACTGTCAGAAAATTCCTCCTTATTTCCAGATTAAATATCTCCTGGAGACCATTGGTGGGGCGATAAACAGGCAGTCCTCGACTTACAATCTGTTTAGTGACCGTTCAAAGTTACGGCAGCCCTGGAAAAAGTGACTTACGTCCGTTTTTCACGCTTAGTGTCCCCAAGGGTCACGTGATGGTAATTACTTGGCGAATGACTCGCGCTTACGATGGCCACAGCCTGCCGGGGTCGTGGGAATCGCCCGTTTGCAGCCTTTGAGAAGAAAGCTCAAAGGGAGAGGGAGGATGGATTCACTCAATGACTATCTGATCCACTTAACAACGGCAGTGGTTCGCTGAACGGCTGCGACAAAATTTGTTAAATTGGGGGCAGCTCACTTCAAATTTGCCTTGCAATGGAAATTTTGATCCCAATTCTCGTTGTAAGTTGAGGACTACTTGCTTAGTGGGTTCTTTTGGGGGGGGTTCCTGGCTTTATTGGTTGTCCATTGCGGGGGCGGTAACTTGATACAAAGAATTTAAGGTCCATAGCTAGAAATTGAATATTTTTTCCAGACTCAAGGACAAGGAGGCTGTCCTCAATCACAGAAAACCCACTTTTGTCTCCCAAACCCAATCTCTCAGCTTGATCCTCATGGATCTAGGGGGTTGGGCTAGAAGACCTTCCAAGGTCCCTTACCAATTCTGACGATGGCTGGATAAATGCGGGTTCCCGTTAGCAAACCGCGTGGGCTCGTGCTCCTGAGAGAGAGAGAGAGAGAGAGAAGAAAAATTGCAACCAAGAAAACTAAAAACAACAAAAAAAGAGCGACCCGATTTTCCCCCATTCTGGCATCTTTGAGTTTTAAAGGTAGACTGCTCCTGAAGAGGGAAGCTCTGTCATTTTCCTGTCAATTTTCCGAGGCCGGTGGTGACTTCGCCTTTACCGTCAAAAGTCAGCCTTTTCAGGGGTGGGTGGGGGGCAGTCTGGCCGGTCCTGCTGACCTCCATCTTCTTTGCCCATCCTCTGCCCAGTGAGTTATCCTCCAGACGTTGACCTCACCGGCTCTCTGCCCATAGTCTGCTACGTCTCCAAGGACTCCATCTTGAGCCAGCCGCCCGCCAAAGCCAGTACGGTGATGCGCCGGAGGACGCTTTTAGCCCTGGTCTCCATTGTCGCGCTTTACCTGGTGATGGGCGCCGTCATCTTCCGCCTGCTTGAGCAGCCCCATGAAGCTGTCCAACAGGTGAAGATCCATGCCTACCTGGAGCACTTCCTCAAGGCGCATGAATGCGTGGCGGTGGAAGACCTGGAGGAGTTGATCCAGGTAAGGGGAGAAGCTAATGGGTTGCTTCCAGGTGAGTGGACTTCAAACTCCCAGAATCCCCCATCCTTGCAGATCAGTTTTCGTCCACCGTTGCCATTTGTAGGGGGCTGGACTTCAACTCCCAGAATTCTCCCCCTTGTTTCTTAACCTTAGAAACTTCCAGGAGGCTGGAGTTCAAATCCCAGGATCCCCCCAGCTTCCAGGTTAGAATTTTTCTCAACCTTTGCCGTTTTTAGATGTGTGGACTTCAATCCCCAGAATCCCCCGGCCTCTATATCACTGTTTCTTAGCCGTAGAAACTTCCAGACGGATGGACTTCAACTCCCAGAATCCCCCAGTCTTAGATCAGTGTTTTTTTTCCCCCAACCTTAGAAACTTCCAGTTCAAGTCCCAGAATCTCCCAGCCTCTAGATTAGAATTTTTCTCAACCTTTTTTTCATTTTTGAAATGGGTAGACTTCAACTCCCAGAATCCCCTAGCTTGGAATCATCAGCAAGTACCCCCCCCACACACACACTTGGGTTATTATATAGGTAATCCTTCAACTTCTCTTTGCGGCACCGTCGTAACTTCGAACGGTCATTAAACAAATCATTGTAAGTCAAGACATACCTATCTTCTTCTCACCAACCTTGGCCGAGCACAAAACGTAAAAAATTTGACCTGCTGAATCATTGGATGGGCCACCACCAAGAAATCCACCACCTCTTAGCTGAACTAGGAAGTTACGGGTGGAAGAAAAAACAATGGAATTACGTAGCTTTGCTGGGAAATTGGCAGTAAACCATCCGTAATTCCTTTTTTTGTGTGTGTGTCTCTCCTTCCTAGCAAATCAACGAGGCGACAGGAGCCGGCGTGGATCCAGCGGTCAACGTTAGCAACGCCAACGCTTCTCGCTGGGATATGGACAGTGCTTTTTTCTTCGCAGGCACTGTCATCACCACAATTGGTACCTGGGGGTGTGGGTGGGAGGAATGGGAAGTTGGATTGGTGGTGACACTTAGTTTATAGTTTAAGAACTTGGCTTGGCTTACCTAGTGCAAAGGAGGTGTCATAAGAACATTCCAACAGGAAACAGACAACCATGCAAGCGATAATTCTTACTTTAGGATCAGAGGTTTATTGTTTCTAATCATTTGGAACTTAAGAAATGAATGGATATAAAAGATATCATAGCAGCAATGCGCTTGCGTTAACAAGCCATTGCAATGCTCAGTGTATAGTTTAAGAACTATGGCTTGGCTTACATTGTGCAAAGGAGGGAAATTCCAGAATCAAAATAGAAAAAGCGCATTTTTAAGCGGGTCAAGAGGGGCTTCTCCCCCCCTATCTCGCCCCCGCAAAGAAAGGCAAACACAGGTATGACCTCCAGATATTCCCTTCCTAAGCGAAGGGAGTCAAAACCTGATTTTTTTTAACGATTCTTTTTTTTTACTGTTAAGTAAATCGCAGCAGTTCTTTAAGGGAATCATTGCAATCGTTAAGCAAGTCCAGCGTGGACTTTCCTTGTCCAAAGCCGGCTGGCGAGATCAGAACTGACGACAACGGGATGCAGCAACTGTCAACAAGTACATGCCAGTTGCCAAGCAGCGACATTTTGATCTATCCTCTTCCTCTTCTTTTTCTTCCTCCTCCTCCTCTTCTACTTTTTTTCCTCCTCCTCTTCCTCCCCTCCTCCTCCTCTTCTTCTTCCTCCTCCTCCTCCTCCTCTTCTACTGCTTTTCATCCTTCTCCTCCTCCTCCTCTCTTCTTCTTCTTCTTCTTCTTCTTCTTCTTCTTCTTCTTCTTCTTCTTCTTCTTCTTCTTCTTCTTCTTCTTCTTCTTCTTCTTCTTCTTCTTTTCTTCTTCTTCTTCCTCCTCCTCCTCCTCCTCCTCCTCCTCCTCCTCCCCCTCCCCCCACTCCTCCTCCTCCTCCTTTTTCTGACATTTCTGCTGGCTCTCCATGGTCCAACAGGGTATGGGAATATCTCTCCGAAGACCAGATACGGCCAGCTTTTCTGCATATTTTACGCCCTGGTGGGAATCCCACTTTTTGGGATGCTGCTTGCTGGAGTTGGAGACCAGCTGGGATCCTCTCTCAGGAAAGGCATCGGAAAAGTAGAAGATATTTTCCTGGTGAGTTCTGTCCATGTTTATCTTCCAGGAATTGCCCATGTTTAATAGCCACTGATTAAAAGCATGATGTATATATAGGCAGTTCGGCAATCTAGCCCAACAAGACGGTTCTTGTGAGTTTTGCCGTATTTTACAAACTTTCTTGCCGCAGTCCGAGGTTGCCACAAAGAAGAGGGAATCTAGCTCAAAACACCAGAATAGAATAGAATAGAATAGAATAGAATAGAATAGAATAGAATAGAGTAGAGTAGAGTAGAGTAGAGTAGAGTAGAATAGAATAGAATAGAATAGAATAGAATAGAATAGAATAGAATAGAATAGAATAGAATAGAATAGGATAGGATAGGGGATAGGATAGGGAATAGGATAGGGAATAGAATAGGGAATAGGATAGGATAGAATAGAATAGAATAGAAGAGAAGAGAAGAGAAGAGAAGAGAAGAGAAGAGAAGAGAAGAGAAGAGAATGGATAGGATAGGATAGGATAGGATAGGGGATAGGATAGGGGATAGAATAGGGAATAGAATAGAATAGGGAATAGAATAGAATAGGGAATAGAATGGAATGGAATAGAATAGAATAGAATAGAATAGAATAGAATAGAATAGAATAGAATAGAATAGAATAGAATAGAGAATGGAATAGAATAGAATAGAATATAGAATAGAATATAGAATATAGAATAAGGAATAGAATAGTATAGTATAGGGAATAGTATTGAATAGAATCTATACTTATCTAGCTAGGAATCTAGCTCAAAACACCAGAATAGAATAGAATAGATAGAATAGAATTCTTTATTGGCCAAGTGTGATTGGACACACAAGGAATTTGTCTTGGTGCAAATGCTTTCAGTGTACAAAAAAGAAAAGATACATTCGTCCCGAGTCAAGAATCATCAGGTACAACACTTAATAATTGCCATAGGGTACAATAAGCAATCAAATCATACTAGGAGACAGTCCATATAAATCATAAGGATACAAGCGACAAAGTTACACTCATATAGTCCCAAGTGGGAGGGGATGGGCAATAAGGAGCGATGAGAAGAGTAACAGTAATAGTAGTGCAGACTTTGTACATAGTTGGACAGTGTTGAGGGAATTATTTGTTGAGCAGAGTGAGGGCGTTGGTGGGGAAAGCTCCCCTTGTGTCTAGTTGTTCTGGTGTGCAGGGCAATGGTGTGAAGGCAGGACAAGAAGCAACAGATGGAAACTCATCCAGGAGAGAAGCAACCTGGAATTAAGGAGAAACTTCCTGACAGTGAAGACAATTGACCGGTGGAACTTCTTGCCACCAGAAGTTGTGGCTGGAAGGTTTTTCAGGATGTGATTAAACAGACATTTGTCTGGATGGGTGTAGGGTTTCCTGCCTGAGGAAGGGGTTAGACTAGAAGACCTCCAAGGTCCCTTCCAACTCTGTTATTCTGTTGTTAAGTGAATCACTGCCGCAGTTAAGTTAGGAACACGGTTGTTAAGTGAATCTTGCTTCCCCCTTGACTTGGCTTGTCAGAAGGTCACAAAAGGGGATTGAAATGACCTTGGGACACTGCGACCGTCATAACTATGAGCCAAGCATCTGGATGTTGATCATGTGGCGATGGGGACGCTACGATGGTCGTAAGGGTGAAAAAAACGGCCGTCAGTCATTTTTTTTCCCCAGTGCCGTTGTAAATTTGGTTACTAAACGAACGGCCGTAAGGCGAGGACTGCCTCCGTAGGCGATGCATCTCTTTCCGGGGTTGTTTCTTCCCTCTCTTCTGCAGAAATGGCAGGTGAGCCCCACCATCGTCCGCATCCTCTCCGCCGTCCTGTTCATCCTCATCGGCTGCCTGCTCTTCGTCTCGTTGCCCACGCTCATTTTCCAATACGTGGAAGGCTGGAGCCTCTTGGAGAGCGTCTACTTCGTGGTCATCACCTTGACCACGGTGGGCTTTGGGGACTACGTGGCAGGTGAGCCCCCCAGGGGGGAAACAGGCAGGTTTGGCAAGGCGGGCCAGGTGGATTCCAGAGTTCGGGAAGGAAGGAAGGAAAGGAAGGAAGGAAGGAAGGAAGGAAGGAAGGAAGGAAGGAAGGAAGGAAAGGAGAAGGAGAAGGAAGGAAGGAAGGAAGGAAGGAAGGAAGGAAGGAAGGAAGGAAGGAAGGAAGGAAGGAAGGAAGAAGAGGAAGAGAAGGAAGGAAGGAAGGAGAAGGAAGAGAAGGAAGGAAGGAAGGAAGGAAGGAAGGGAGAAGGAGAAGGAAGGAAAGGAGAAGGAGAAGGAGAAGGAGAAGGAAGGAAGGAAGGAAGGAGAAGGAAGAGAAGGAAGGAAGGAAGGAAGGAAGGAAGGAAGGAAGGAAGGAAGGAAGGAAGGAAGGAAGAAAGGAGAAGGAGAAGAAAGAGAAGGAAGGAAGGAAATGGGAAGGAGAAGAAGGAAGGAAAGGAGAAGGAGGGGAAAGAGAAGAAGGAAGGAAGGAAATGGGAAAGAGAAGAAGGAGAAGGAATGAAGGAAGAAAGTGAGAAGGAGAAGAAAGAGAAGGAGAAGGAAGGAAATGGGAAGGACAAGAAGGAGAAGGAAAGAAGGAAGGAAATGAGAAAGAAGGAGGAAATGGGAAGGAGAAGAAGGAAGGAAGGCAATGGGAAGGAACAAGAAGCAGGAAGGAAGGAAGAAAATGGGAAGGAGAAGGACGGAGGGAGAGAAGGAGGAAAAGAAGAAAGGAAGAATGGATGGATGGATGCTGGGAATTGCGGTTTGGATTGCAGATGGACCCATTCTGGTGGGTTGGGCAAAGATAGCGAGCCTCCAGTGCCCTCTGCATTCTACCTGGCAGGTGCCACGGGAAGCAGCGCTTATTTCTGGTACCAACCATTGGTGATTGTCTGGATTCTTGTGGGATTGGCCTACTTCGCTTCCATTCTGACCATGATTGGCAACTGGTTGCGGGCGTTGTCCAGGCGCACCCGAGCCGAGGTGAGCATGCCACAAGCAATTCCCCCTCCCAGTTATTTAAAAGTGTGTGTGTGGGGGGAAGAGTTCAGCCTGGCTGTGTTGAAAATGACCCCAGCCCCTGAATTTCCAACCAAAGGGAGGATTGAGGAGGCTCTCTGAGCTTGGTTGGTTTCTTGCAGACATTTCATGACCCAACTAGATAACATCATCAGTGCTAGAAAGGAGTTGGTAGGAGGAGGAGGGGAGGAGGAGAAGGAGAAATTAATAATAATAATAATAATAATAATAATAATAATAATAATAAGAAGAAGAAGAAGAAGAAGAAGAAGAAGAAGAAGAAGAAGAAGAAGAAGAAGAAGAAGAAGAAGAAGAAGAAGAAGAAGAAGAAGAAGAAGAATATGGATAATAATATGAATATGAATATGAATATAAATATATTACCTTAACAGTTCCTATGCCCTCAGTTAAGACTTGAGCTGTTGAGCTGCCAACCAGCCCCAAAGGCTGTGAATCTCTCCAAAGATTAACAGCAACAGCAATAATAATAATAATAATAATAATAATAATAATAATAATAATAATAATAATAATAATAATAATAAATATATTGTGGGGTCCCTGATGATTTTTGAGCTTGGTTGTTTCCTTGCAGACCTTTCATGACCCAACTAGGGAATGTTGTCATCTATCAAGGATTTGCAATTTTCTTTCTGTTCTTTCCCTGAAATCTTTTTAAGAGGAAAGGTGAGGTCAGAATTTTGCTGAATTTGGCCAGTGGTTTTCCTCGGGAACCCTGGACATTTTAACGAGGCAAAAGCTTCCGTCGTCTTAATGAATCTATTGACTTAAGAAACACTTGAGAGACGTGGAGGTTGGTTGGTTTGTTCCCCTTTGATGGCCAAATGCAATTGACTTCTTCTGGGAGTTCCAAATCGAATTGGCGTCCTGAGGTTTTCTGCATTAAAATGGAGAGGCTTTAATGTAGAAATCGTGTTCAGGTTTTATAAGGGTTTGACGATCGTTCTGAAGGCCGGTCGTTTTGGGAGTGCAATCTTGGGGCGGATCCCAAAAAGATCCAGTTTTTGAAAAGGAGCCCCTTTTCTGCCCTTACAACGATCCTCCTTTTCTGAGGAAAAAAGATTAGACTGGATGGGGAAATCTACTTGGTTTACGTTGGCTAAAACTTCATCAGTGTTAGACTGACTAGCCCTGATAATGTTATCTAGTTGGGTCATGAAACGTCTGCAAGAAAACAACCAAGTTCAGAGAGCCCCAAGGACCTCACAGTTCTCCTCCTCCTCCACCACCTCCATCTCCACCTCCTCCTCCTCTCCACAATCCCCACTTCCTTCTAGGACTGATGACATTCCCTAGTTGGGTCATGAAACATCTGCATGCAAACCACCAAGCTCAGAGAGCACCACGGAGCCCCCTTTTCATCCCCGAGCTGCCAATATTCTCTTCTATTGGAATTGCAAATCCTTTGTTTCTTTTTAATGTTTTGTTTTCTAGCGTTTTATGCTCAGATTACGGCTCTAACGGCTGCATTCGGCCCACTTAACAGTGATGAGCGTTAGTTCTAATCTGCCCAATATCCCAAATTCATTGCAGGAGGAGGAATTAATTTAAACTGCAGCTGGCAATTTCCTGGCTGGAGAACTGACACACAGGCGCACGCAAAAACACACAGGCGCTTCTAGTGGTTTGCAGGCTGGGCACGGGGCCATTTCCCACTCCAAAAAACCCCAGATGGTATTAATTTTGTTCCCACATTCGCTCGTTCATCAGTGCCCTTAATTGAAAGCTGTTTCTCTCCCAACGATGCTTGATGGGCAAAGGGAAAGCAGAGAAACAAACCTTGAAAATCCAGCTCTTGTTTGGGATGGCTTGGGCTACAAGTTGAGGACTAGCTGGATGTTTCTAACTAGCACAGTGAATAGAATTAGAATTAGAATAGAAGACAAGATAATAGAGAAGAGGAGAGAGAAGAGATAGAAGAGAAATGAAGAGAAGAGAAGGAATAGAACAGAATTAGAATTATTAGAATTAGAATAGAATAGAATAGAATAGAATAGAATAGAATAGAATAGAATAGAATAGAATAGAATAGAATAGAATAGAAAATATAGGATAGATAATGAAATATAGAATAGAATATACGGTAGAATAGAACAGAATAAAATAAGTAGATAATGAAATAGATAATAGAATAAATAAGAATAGAATACAATTAACAATGCAAGAATAGAATAGAATAGAACAGAATAGAATAGAATAGAATAGAAAATATAGGATAGATAATGAAATATAGAATAGAATATACGGTAGAATAGAACAGAATAAAATAAGTAGATAATGAAATAGATAATAGAATAAATAAGAATAGAATACAATTAACAATGCAAGAATAGAATAGAACAGAACAGAACAGAACAGAACAGAATAGAATAGAATAGAATAGAATAGAATAGAATAGAATAGAATAGAAAATATAGGATAGATAATGAAATATAGAATAGAATATACGGTAGAATAGAACAGAATAAAATAAGTAGATAATGAAATAGATAATAGAATAAATAAGAATAGAATACAATTAACAATGCAAGAATAGAATAGAACAGAATAGAATAGAATAGAATAAGACGTAGATAATAAAATAGGTAATAGAATGGAATGGAATGGAATGGAATAGAATAGAACATAGAATTGGCTGTGGAAGAAATTGGGGAAGGGCAAAGTCTGGCTGGGCAGAGCAGGGAAGAGGTAGAACAAGGGAGAGGGGATTCAGAGGAAGACCCAGGCCCACCCCTTCTTCATCCTAGGGCACGCAGGGAGGAACGGAGAAGGGAGCAATGTGGGTTGCGTGGCTTACGGGGGAGGAAAGGGCCCTGATTCCCTTCATTAGCTGCAGCTGGGAACACAGTGTATAAAAGAAGAAGTTGCGCACAGCAAGTTGTTGGGAGCAAACATGAATTTATCTTGTATCATCGTGGCTTACTTGTGTTCCTGGCGTCTTCCCAACTGTGTGAGTTTTGCCGTGCTTTCAAGTCTCAAATTCCTCCTCCTGCCCTGTCAAACTAATTACTTCAGTTTGGTTTGTTTGGACTTTAAGTTACAGTTTATGTTGACCATGTTTTGGATTTAATTTTCTGCAGTCAAAGGTTGTTCCTGGGAGAGTTTTTCTCCAGCCAGAAGGTAACCAGGACATTGGGGGCAAAGTTGGAGATAATAAAGGGACTCTTCTTGCTTATTTGACTGTGTTGCCTTTGTGCCACGCCCCTTTGGGTCATGACAGACCTGGGTGGCCTTTTTTTAGCTGCTTGATTTTCCTCTTTTTTTCCTGCAGATGGGAGATCTCACGGCTCACGCTGCCTCCTGGACTGGCAACGTGGCGTCACAGCTCCGTGTCCCTAACATGGCCTTTCCGGACAAGTTGCCACGCGTACCTTCCTTAAAGGGGAAGCCATCGTCGTCTTCCGCCATCTTGCCCCAAGGGGAGAACCCGCTGTCTTCACCGCCGCCAACCTTCCTCTTGCAGCACCCGGCTCTGATGCCCTCTGTCCCCATGCTGTGCCCGGGACATTCCCCATCCCCACCGCAAAACCCGCCTCCCCATAACACCTCCCCTTCCATTTCCCCGCGGCCGATAGACTACGCGGGGGAAAACCTGACCTTCATCGACGAGAGCTCTGACACACTTAGCGAAGGAGGGCCCCCTTCCACCCGCCTGCCTCGCCGCTGGCGCCCAAGGCCACGGCACAATACGGATCCCGCTGTGACGCCGGCGTTACCCTTGATTCTTCTCAGCCGGACCCGGGACAAAGGCGAATCGGTGTAACGACAGGAGTGAGCCCGGGCTTAACAAGGAGGGATTGTCCGATCCACGGTGCCGATCCATCCATCCTTTCCACCACCACCTCTGGCCTGGTGTAGGCTCTCCTGCTTGGGCAAGGGGGTTGGACTCAATGACCTACAAGGCCCCTTTTTCCGACTCTTGTTAGCCTGTATCTGTATCTGCTCCCGGAAGAGTAGAGTCCGATGCCATTCTCTTCTTTTCTGCACGAGATGCTGAGTTTATGCTCCGGCATGTGTCTGTCCTGTTTGCGGCGATTAACGGGGCCTCTGGCAGCCACCCCAATATTCTTGGCAAACCCCCCCCTCCTCTCTGGAATGGTAGATGGGAAAGGATCCCAGGAGACGAGGCGAAGAGATGCTGCCTAGGGAACAGTCAGAGAAGAGGCAACCCAGCCCTTGGCTGTGTAATGGTCAGGCTCCCTAGTTTCTCTGGCTATCAAAGAGATTATGATGAAGATGATGATTTGTCCGCCAGAATAGAGCTGGGAGGGACCTTCAAGGCCTTCTAGTCCACCCCCACCCTGCTCAGGCGGGAAACCCCATAGAGGTGGCCCTCAACGGACAAACCACCATTGAGTGTGTTGCTAAGTGGGCAATTTGGTAAGCGGGTTTTGCTACCGTGGTACGTCTTCTCTTGCCACCTTTGTTAAGTAAATCGCCAACGTTGTTAAATTGGAATCTGGCTTCCACATTGCCTTGGCTCGTCAAAAGATTTTATTTTATTTTTAAAAAAATATTTTATTCGGTTTTCAAAGGTTAAAAACATAAAATAAAACTTTATACGTCGTTGTATCAATGTCAAGGCAATTTCTTATTCCATTAGCATTGCATAAGTCTTTCCTTGTTACAAATCAATACATTTTCATCTTACATTTCAATTTTCTCCCTAATACATATTTACGTAGTTTCTTATGCTTTTCCCTAATTGCCATTCTAATTTCTTTTTGTTCTTAAACCATTCATACCAGGCGTCCCAGACTGTATCATATATCGAATCTTACTTATCTTTTAATTTCAGCGTTAGCCTGTCTATCTCTATACAGTCTAATATTTTCTTTATAAATGGTCAAAAGATTTTAGATTTAGGTCTTTTTGTAGACCTTATACCATTCCAGACAAGAGGGTCTCCAGTCTCTTCTTAAAAACCTCCAGTATTGGAGCACCCACAATTTCTGGTGGAGAGCAGTTCCACTGGTTAATTGTCCTCACTATTAGGAAGTTTCTCCTTAATTCGAGGTTGCTTCTCTCCTGGATTAGTTTCCATCCATTCTTTGTTCTCCGGCCTTCTGGGTGCTTTGGGGAATAATTTAACCCCCCTCTTCTTCTTTGTGGCAGCCCCTCAAATACTGGAATAATGCTGTCGTGTTATCCCTAATCCTTCTTTTCTCTAGACTGGCCATACTCAATTCCTACAACTGCTTTTCATACATTCAATCAGGCCTTCAATCATCTTAGTTGCTCTTCTCTGCGCTTTCCCCCTCAAAAATCTCAGTGTCTTTTTTTTTTTGTAACATGGGGACCCAAACCGGACACAGTATTCCAGGTGTGGCCTTACTAAGGGTTTACAAAGTACTACTAATAACTTGACATGCATTTTGATTCTCTGTCTCTGTTTATATACCACCCGGGATTGTATTAACCTTTTTTTTGGCTGCCGCCGCACACTGCTAACTCACGTTTAAGTGGTCATCCATTAAGACTCCAAGATCCCATTCCCAGTTGCTGTTTTTGAGCCAGGTTTTACCTGGCTATACTTTGGGTTTTTTTTTTCCTGCCTAAGTGTACAACCTTGGCGATTCTCTGGGCCAGGTCTCTTTAGATTACGGTAGGGATCTCCTTCTGCCATCCTTATGGGCCAGATGTCAACCTACTGGACAGCCACTTGACTGAGATTGTATAGTTTCTCCTACTTGGGCAGCGGACTGGACTAGATGACCTACAGGGTCCTTTCCAACTCTGTTAATCTGTATCTGTCCTGATTTCTTTTTACCGCTAACTCTTCCCAACATAATGGCTTTCTCCAGTGAATTCCCCGGCCAAAATATGTGAGACACAATTTCGTGTTTTTTTTGTTTTTTGTTTTA
The DNA here is from genome assembly GCF_049901715.1 of Pseudonaja textilis. Taxonomy (NCBI): domain Eukaryota; kingdom Metazoa; phylum Chordata; class Lepidosauria; order Squamata; family Elapidae; genus Pseudonaja; species Pseudonaja textilis. The sequence goes on from NC_142005.1 coordinate 6,703,827, forward strand.
CCTTCTAGCGATGTATCTCGGTAAAAGGGACGGTGGGAGATTTGAACTTACAGACTTCTGGAAGAGATAGTTAACCTTCTCAAGTAGACCAGGCAGGAAACCCAGATCAAATCAGCTCATTCTACTTTCTTGTAGAAAAGCAGAATCTTTGCAAAATCTTGTCAGAAATGGTGTAGGGTCTCCCACTTGGGCGGGGGGGTGGGGTGGACTAGATGACCTATAAGGTCCCTTCCAACTCTGATTATCTGTATCTAAAGTCCAATTCTGTCCCCCCGTCTCTTTTACAGCCAGAAAAACTAGGGTGGGTTTGGCAACCTCCTAACAAGCAAAGTCAAATGGGAAAGCCAGATTCATTTGACAACGTTGTGACTAACTCTCACAACGGCCGGGATTCACTTAGCACACGTGGCAAGAAAAATCCTAAAACGAGGCCAAATTCACTTAATGGAGGAATTCTGGCAGTTGGAAGTCCACAAGGCTGAAGGTGGCGAGATCAGAGGCCCCTGTCTTAATCTAACTGTTCCCGTGGCACCATCCTTTCCTCCTCCTTCCAAGGTCTTTCCTGCATACCATTACGAGAACCCTTTTGCACAACGGCTACTCTTTCTCAGTCCACCCCCAAGGAATCCTTCCTTGTAATTCTAAAAATTACAAGAAAGGCCCCCACCCTCTCCACCTATGTGCCTGTGACAGCTGTGTGATGTTTTCCAGGCTTCTGGACTTGGATGTCCTGGTAAATTGGCGTTGCTACCACACCCAACATTCAGCTCTGAATGTTGGCCTTTTCTTGCATGCTCTTCACCAAGTCTGGTGCACACAACCCTTTTTCCTCTCTCCGCCTTCGAGTTCAGGAGCATAGTTACACAACAGGAATCAGGGGGATTCTGTCCTTGGAGCCTCTCCGTCTCTCCCCAAGGAATTCTGGGTCATGTAGTTAAAAGAAGAAACTGCAAACGGGACATATCGGTCTCTTTGCTCTTTTCAGTATTTGGAGGAAAACAGGCTCATTAAAAGCAGAAGAGGTCCTTTTTATAGGCAGAAAAAACAATACAGCAAACAATAAAATTGCATCCAACCTCTGAAGTGGCTCACCATTGCTAGAGTCCTAGATTTTGGCTGTAATTGTAAACTGCAGGGAGAGAAAGAGAGAGAGAGAAAAAAAAGAGAGAGAGAGGAGAGAAAGAAGAAAGGGAGGGAAGAGGAAAGAGAGAAAAGAGAAAGAAAAAACGAGAGAAAGAATGAGAGAAAGAAAAAGAACTAACAAGAGAGAAAGAAAGCGAGAAATAAAAAAGAAAAGGAGGAAGAGAGAAAGGACAAGAGAAAGAAAGAAAAGGAACAAGAGAGAAAGTGAGAGAAAGAAAATGCGAGAGAAAGGGAGAAAGAAAAAAGAAAAAGGGAGAAAGAGGACAAGAGAGAGAGAGAGAAAGAGCAAGAGAGAAAGAAAGAGAGAGAGAAAGCGAGAGAAATTACAAGGAGAGGAATGCCCCTTTTTGTTCCTGTCTTCCATTCTTCACTTCACAAATGTGCCTGTTCTTATCTTGTGTATTTTATCAACGGGTTGTGATGGAAATAAAAGAAATTAAAACAACTCAACAGCTGCTCTGGTGTGTCTCTCTCTGTGTGTGTGTTTGTGTCCAGACTCACTTCCTTTGCTCATTAAGTCCAGCCCGAACTTTTCAAATGGCATCTCAATCCTCTTGGCTTTCAACCCTCCTCTTTAAAATTTGATCGTTTTGTTTTATTATTTCTTATCTCCTCCAAGAGCTGAACGGATCAATAGACTCCATTACGATTATTACATTATCTCCACCATTATGATCCGTTCCCATATTTTCTGTACCTGTGGGGTAGAAACCCCCCCTACTTATATAATATCTTTCCTCTCCCTTCGGATTTGCATCTTTGTTCAAGAATTAGAAACCAGAAATTTTTAGCAGGGATTTATTGCTTCTACTCAGAAAGCTTTATTGTATTAGGAATATTTTTATGTGATTTGCAGCTTGATTGTCAATGTTACATTCTGGAATCTTAAGCCATCTTAAGTTGATAAAAATCAACTTTTAAAATTGTAATTTACGCTAGTATAATCCTTTTTCCTGTCCTCCTTTCCTTCCTTCCTCTTTTCTTTTTTCTTTTTCATTTCTCTTTCATTCTTCTTTTATTTTCCTTCTTTCCCCTTCCTTCCTTTCCTTCCTCTTTTTCCTCTTTCATTTCTCTTTCAATCCTCTTGTTTATTTTCCTTCTTTCCTCTTCCTTCGTTCCTCTTCCTTCCTTCCTTCTTTCCTTCCCTTCCTTCCTTCCCTAATACTCTCTAATCCACATACCCTATAAATATTATTGTGTTTACTATGATATAAATATTCCATATTGTATAAGTATTTACTATACATATAAATATTTACTATAAGTAAATATAAGTATTTACTAAAATATGCTTAGACGTAAGATATGGAAATAATATCTCATGTCTATCTTAACATTCTTTTTTTTTTTTTGAAAAAAAACTTCTCCCCAAAAGAAAGAAATTTCCGACGTTTGATAGGAACTCTGACAGTTGCAGCCAAGATAATAACCTTATGTGCCCCCTTTATAGATTTGTGAGGGTTCAAACCACTAAGTTGTGAGTCCGTCCTGTGAATTTTTTAATTTGCACGAACTTCACATCGATTAAAAACACACGCGGTAGTTAAATCAAAGTCCATTTTTGCAGAGAGAAAATGAATATCCCATAAGCCACCAAATGGATTCTGGCTATTTAAGACCTGTAATAATTCTCCTCCCTTGGGGCTCTTGACTAAAACGATGCCACTCAAAAGTTTGGCACATTAGATGAGAAGATAATAAGTGTGTGTGTGTGGGGAAGAGTTCAGCCTGGCTGTGTTGGAAATGACCCCCTAGCCCCCCAAATTTCCAACCAAAGGGAGGATTGAGGAGGCTCTCTGAGCTTGGTTGGTTTCTTGCAGACATTTCATGACCCAACTAGATAACATCATCAGTGCTAGAAAGGAGTTGGTAGGAGGAGGAGGGGAGGAGGAGAAGGAGAAGGAAATAATAATAATAATAATAATAATAATAATAATAATAATAATAATAATAATAATTGCAGAAATGGATAGAATAACACTTGAAATTAAAGAGAAGATTCTGAAACATGGGATTCGTTTTATCAATGCTTAAATAACAGAAAACAAGTTAGAACCTTTTAAAATGATGAGAGGATTAATTCTACCATGAGGATTTATTAGGATATGTTTATTATTAATATGATTTAGTATTAGCAATCATTAATATTGTGTTGAGAAAATAGGTTATTATATGATCACTACTAATGAATGTTATTATTATTATTATTATACACAAAAAGACAGTGTACACAGCAAACGAGATAACTGCTGGGTTTCATATTATTATTATTGTTATTACTGTTATTACTGTTATTATTGCTAAAATTAACCAGACAACACACTGTTTATATAGACGTTGAATCTGTTGCTCTTTCTTTATATAATAAAAATGAAAAAAAAAATCAAAAATAAAAAAAGATTGGCACATTAACCACTCTTGCTGCTATCCCCAGAGAAGCCTATTTTTAATAATAGTAATAATAATAACAACAATAATAATAACAACAATAATAATATTCAGTAGCTGAGAAAGGCAGCAGAACAGGAAGATTAAGAGAAAAAAGAGAACTTGGCAACCGCAGCAGGAAAAAGAGAGAGAAAAATACAGAATTCCAGGTTCTGCAGATTTCTGTTGCCGTGGCAATTTCTGTGGGTTGGGCTATTGATTTGCTGCCCGCCCCCTCAGCCTGTCCTACTCCACAGGGGTGGTGTTGAAAGAGCCGTTTGAAGAACGGGGCAACCAGAGGTTAATAATAATTCTTTTTATTACGGTTACAAACCAGCATTATAAATAAGAGGCAGGGAAAAAAAATAATACACATTAATCCACAACATGCGCCTGGAATTGGGCCCCAAATTTCTGTTGCTATGACTGTTGTTAAGTGAGTTTTGCCCTGTTTTGCGACCTTTCTCAACACATTAAGTCAGAAACACTGTTGGGAAGTTGAGTTGAGCTCCTGTGGGGGGGGAAGAGAGAGTTGGGTTGAGCGGGACGGGGGAGAGAGCCGGCCTGGCGCGTAGGACTACAAAACCCATGCGCTGCCCTGCTATGCCTGAGACGAAAAGGGCAGGGTAGCCTCCCGCCCGTGAAACAATGGGTAGCGTAGTCCCAAACAGGAATAAGACGCGGCTGGAGTGGCACGGAACAGGTTGAATGTTCGCCCAAAATCTCAGCGGTGTGATACCAGTTGTTGGCGGAGTGAGCACCACTCAGCAAAGCTAGGGGCTTGAAATCGGTGTAGCCGCCTCGAGGTGCGAATATTATGTTGGAAAATAACAGCAAACTCCCCTTCCTGTCCCCCCCCCCAGGTGATTTCTAAATGGAGAAAGACAAGAGTAAATCCAGACTTCCCTCTACCTCCAATGGGATCAAAACTCAGGTAAGAGATGGAGTTTTCATGTCTGGGCTGCCAGAATCCAATTAACAGAATAACGGAGTTGGAAGGGACCTGGGAGATCTTCTAGTCCAACCCCCTGCTCAAGTGTCCAGTCAGAGCTGAAGAAGCTTCTTTGGATGAGAAGCGAAACGTATTCAAAGAAAAAACAGAAAGTCCAGTCGCCTCTGGAAAACAAACACCTCTGGGTTTCCCTTCTAGCTTTGTGGAGGTTACCTACTTGGGTAATAAAATGGCTGCAAGAAAACCACCAAGCTCAGAAACTCCATTTTCCTCCTCCTCCTCCTCCTCCTCTGCAAACCCCCTTTCCTTCTAGCACTGATGATATTATGTAGTTGGGTCATGAAATGTCTGCAAGAAAGCCACCAATAGAACTTCAAGGACCTCACAATTGTTCCTCCTCCTCCTCCTCTCTGCAAGCCCCTTCCCTTCTGGCACTGATTATGTTCCCTAGTTGGGTCATGAAACGTCTGCAAGAAAACCACCAAATTCAGAGAGCACCAAGACTCCACACCACCTCCTCCTCCTCCTCCTCCTCCTCCTCCTCCTCCTCCTCCTCCTCCTCCTCCTCCTCCTCCTCCTCCTCCTCCTCCTCCTCCTCCTCTTCTTCTTCTTCTTCTTCTTCTTCTTCTTCTTCTTCTTCTTCTTCTTCTTCTTCTTCTTCTTCTTCTTCTTCTTCTTCTTCTTCTTCTTCTTCTTTCCTCCTCCTCTCTGGAAGCCCCTTCCCTTCTAGCACTGATGATGTTTCCTAGTTGGGCCATGAAACGTCTGCAAGAAAAACACCCAGCTCAGAGAGCACCAGGCACCCCTCAGTTCAACCCTGAGCTACCAAATATTCTCCTTTACCTCCACTCAAAACTGGCTGGATGTAACTCTGAGCTCTTGTCCCCTTGTAGGAGGAAGCAGACCGCCTGCTTGAAGAAGAAGCAACCGTGAGCAAGGAAGTTGAGAATTTTCTTCAGGAAGAACTGAATAAACTCTTGGCCGAAAAACAACCCTTCCCAGAAAGCAAGGAACTCCCGAGGAGAAGCAGCCAGGAATTCAGGTCCAGTGAGAAACTTAAGGCTCAATCCAAGAAGCTCAAGTTTGGTGTGGAGAAAACCAGGGTGGAAGAAGATCTCCTGACTCTGCTGGACGAACCATGGGACATTCCCAAGGACCCAACCCGGGGTGAGATGGAAGATCCATGGGACAATTTAT